>NW_027460546.1:0-59904 GCF_050947875.1 Dermacentor variabilis | reverse complement strand
CAAATCCATGTGCGGATGTTAAAATGAGCAGCATCGGCATGCTTTTCACGTCGTTTGGTAGAAATCCACGCGCGCGTTCTGCCAAAAGCACGATTTGCATGCATATCGTGTGGTTTTGCAGAAAACTGCGTCAGCGTCTACCAAAAGATGCATGCGCATGCTTAAAACGCGCTTTGGCACAAATCCATGTGCGGATGCTAAAAAGAGCAGCATCGGCATGCTTTTCACGTCGTTTGGTAGAAATCCACGCGCGCGTTCTGCCAAAAGCACCATTTGCATGCATATCGTGTGGTTTTGCAGAAAACTGCGTCCGCGTCTACCAAAAGATGCATGCGCATGCTAAAAACGCCTTTTGACACAAATCCATGTGCGGGTGCTAAAAAGAGCAGCATCGGCATGCTTTTCACGTCGTTTGGTAGAAATCCACGCGCGCGTTCTGCCAAAAGCACCATTTGCATGCCTATCGTGTGGTTTTGCAGAAAACTGCGTCCGCGTCTACCAAAAGATGCATGCGCATGCTTAAAACGCGCTTTGGCACAAATCCATGTGCGGGTGCTAAAAAGAGCAGCATCGGCATGCTTTTCACGTCGTTTGGTAGAAATCCACGCGCGCGTTCTGCCAAAAGCACCATTTGCATGCCTATCGTGTGGGTTTGCAGAAAACTGCGTCCGCGTCTACCAAAAGATGCATGCGCATGCTTAAAACGCGTTTTGGCACAAATCCATGTGCGGGTGCTAAAAAGAGCAGCATCGGCATGCTTTTCACGTCGTTTGGTAGAAATCCACGCGCGCGTTCTGCCAAAAGCACGATTTGCATGCATATCGTGTGGTTTTGCAGAAAACTGCGTCCGCGTCTACCAAAAGATGCATGCGCATGCTAAAAACGCGTTTTGGCACAAATCCTTGTGCGGGTGCTAAAAAGAGCAGCATCGGCATGCTTTTCACGTTGTTTGGTAGAAATCCACGCGCGCGTTCTGCCAAAAGCACCATTTGCATGCCTATCGTGTGGTTTTGCAGAAAACTGCGTCCGCGTCTACCAAAAGATGCATGCGCATGCTAAAAACGCGTTTTGGCACAAATCCATGTGCGGGTGCTAAAAAGAGCAGCATCGGCATGCTTTTCACGTCGTTTGGTAGAAATCCACGCGCGCGTTCTGCCAAAAGCACCATTTGCATGCCTATCGTGTGGTTTTGCAGAAAACTGCGTCCGCGTCTACCAAAAGATGCATGCGCATGTTTAAAACGCGCTTTGGCACAAATCCATGTGCGGGTGCTAAAAAGAGCAGCATCGGCATGCTTTTCACGTCGTTTGGTAGAAATCCACGCGCGCGTTCTGCCAAAAGCACCATTTGCATGCCTATCGTGTGGTTTTGCAGAAAACTGCGTCCGCGTCTACAAAAGATGCATGCGCATGCTTAAAACGCGTTTTGGCACAAATCCATGTGCGGGTGCTAAAAAGAGCAGCATCGGCATGCTTTTCACGTCGTTTGGTAGAAATCCACGCGCGCGTTCTGCCAAAAGCACGATTTGCATGCATATCGTGTGGTTTTGCAGAAAACTGCGTCCGCGTCTACCAAATGATGCATGCGCATGCTAAAAACGCGTTTTGGCACAAATCCATGTGCGGATGTTAAAAAGAGCAGCATCGGCATGCTTTTCACGTCGTTTGGTAGAAATCCACGCGCGCGTTCTGCCAAAAGCACCATTTGCATGCATATCGTGTGGTTTTGCAGAAAACTGCGTCCGCGTCTACCAAAAGATGCATGCGCATGCTTAAAACGCGTTTTGGCACAAATCCATGTGCGGGTGCTAAAAAGAGCAGCATCGGCATGCTTTTCACGTCGTTTGGTAGAAATCCACACGCGCGTTCTGCCAAAAGCACCATTTGCATGCCTATTGTGTGGTTTTGCAGAAAACTGCGTCCGCGTCTACCAAAAGATGCATGCGCATGCTTAAAACGCGCTTTGGCACAAATCCATGTGCGGATGTTAAAAAGAGCAGCATCGGCATGCTTTTCACGTCGTTTGGTAGAAATCCACGCGCGCGTTCTGCCAAAAGCACCATTTGCATGCATATCGTGTGGTTTTGCAGAAAACTGCGTCCGCGTCTACCAAAAGATGCATGCGCATGCTTAAAACGCGCTTTGGCACAAATCCATGTGCGGATGTTAAAAAGAGCAGAATCGGCATGCTTTTCACGTTGTTTGGTAGAAATCCACGCGCGCGTTCTGCCAAAAGCACCATTTGCATGCATATCGTGTGGTTTTGCAGAAAACTGCGTCCGCGTCTACCAAAAGATGCATGCGCATGCTTAAAACGCGTTTTGGCACAAATCCATGTGCGGGTGCTAAAAAGAGCAGCATCGGCGTGCTTTTCACGTCGTTTGGTAGAAATCCACACGCGCGTTCTGCCAAAAGCACCATTTGCATGCCTATTGTGTGGTTTTGCAGAAAACTGCGTCCGCGTCTACCAAAAGATGCATGCGCATGCTTAAAACGCGTTTTGGCACAAATCCATGTGCGGATGTTAAAATGAGCAGCATCGGCATGCTTTTCACGTCGTTTGGTAGAAATCCACGCGCGCGTTCTGCCAAAAGCACCATTTGCATGCCTATCGTGTGGTTTTGCAGAAAACTGCGTCCGCGTCTACCAAAAGATGCATGCGCATGCTAAAAACGCGTTTTGGCACAAATCCATGTGCGGGTGCTAAAAAGAGCAGCATCGGCGTGCTTTTCACGTCGTTTGGTAGAAATCCACACGCGCGTTCTGCCAAAAGCACCATTTGCATGCCTATTGTGTGGTTTTGCAGAAAACTGCGTCCGCGTCTACCAAAAGATGCATGCGCATGCTTAAAACGCGTTTTGGCACAAATCCATGTGCGGATGTTAAAATGAGCAGCATCGGCATGCTTTTCACGTCGTTTGGTAGAAATCCACGCGCGCGTTCTGCCAAAAGCACCATTTGCATGCATATCGTGTGGTTTTGCAGAAAACTGCGTCAGCGTCTACCAAAAGATGCATGCGCATGCTTAAAACGCGCTTTGGCACAAATCCATGTGCGGATGCTAAAAAGAGCAGCATCGGCATGCTTTTCACGTCGTTTGGTAGAAATCCACGCGCGCGTTCTGCCAAAAGCACCATTTGCATGCATATCGTGTGGTTTTGCAGAAAACTGCATCCGCGTCTACCAAAAGATGCATGCGCATGCTAAAAACGCCTTTTGACACAAATCCATGTGCGGGTGCTAAAAAGAGCAGCATCGGCATGCTTTTCACGTCGTTTGGTAGAAATCCACGCGCGCGTTCTGCCAAAAGCACCATTTGCATGCCTATCGTGTGGTTTTGCAGAAAACTGCGTCCGCGTCTACCAAAAGATGCATGCGCATGCTTAAAACGCGCTTTGGCACAAATCCATGTGCGGGTGCTAAAAAGAGCAGCATCGGCATGCTTTTCACGTTGTTTGGTAGAAATCCACGCGCGCGTTCTGCCAAAAGCACCATTTGCATGCCTATCGTGTGGTTTTGCAGAAAACTGCGTCCGCGTCTACCAAAAGATGCATGCGCATGCTTAAAACGCGCTTTGGCACAAATCCATGTGCGGATGCTAAAAAGAGCAGCATCGGCATGCTTTTCACGTTGTTTGGTAGAAATCCACGCGCGCGTTCTGCCAAAAGCACCATTTGCATGCCTATCGTGTGGTTTTGCAGAAAACTGCGTCCGCGTCTACCAAAAGATGCATGCGCATGCTTAAAACGCGCTTTGGCACAAATCCATGTGCGGATGCTAAAAAGAGCAGCATCGGCATGCTTTTCACGTCGTTTGGTAGAAATCCACGCGGGCGTTCTGCCAAAAGCACGATTTGCATGCATATCGTGTGGTTTTGCAGAAAACTGCGTCCGCGTCTACCAAAAGATGCATGCGCATGCTAAAAACGCGTTTTGGCACAAATCCATGTGCGGATGTTAAAAAGAGCAGCATCGGCATGCTTTTCACGTCGTTTGGTACAAATCCACGCGCGCGTTCTGCCAAAAGCACCATTTGCATGCCTATTGTGTGGTTTTGCAGAAAACTGCGTCCGCGTCTACCAAAAGATGCATGCGCATGCTTAAAACGCGTTTTGGCACAAATCCATGTGCGGATGTTAAAATGAGCAGCATCGGCATGCTTTTCACGTCGTTTGGTAGAAATCCACGCGCGCGTTCTGCCAAAACACCATTTGCATGCATATCGT
This sequence comes from Dermacentor variabilis, assembly GCF_050947875.1. Lineage (NCBI taxonomy): Eukaryota > Metazoa > Arthropoda > Arachnida > Ixodida > Ixodidae > Dermacentor > Dermacentor variabilis. The sequence continues at coordinate 55,680 of NW_027460546.1, read as the reverse complement.
GTGGTTTTGCAGAAAACTGCGTCAGCGTCTACCAAAAGATGCATGCGCATGCTTAAAACGCGCTTTGGCACAAATCCATGTGCGGATGCTAAAAAGAGCAGCATCGGCATGCTTTTCACGTCGTTTGGTAGAAATCCACGCGCGCGTTCTGCAAAAGCACCATTTGCATGCATATCGTGTGGTTTTGCAGAAAACTGCGTCCGCGTCTACCAAAAGATGCATGCGCATGCTAAAAACGCCTTTTGACACAAATCCATGTGCGGGTGCTAAAAAGAGCAGCATCGGCATGCTTTTCACGTCGTTTGGTAGAAATCCACGCGCGCGTTCTGCCAAAAGCACCATTTGCATGCCTATCGTGTGGTTTTGCAGAAAACTGCGTCCGCGTCTACCAAAAGATGCATGCGCATGCTTAAAACGCGCTTTGGCACAAATCCATGTGCGGGTGCTAAAAAGAGCAGCATCGGCATGCTTTTCACGTCGTTTGGTAGAAATCCACGCGCGCGTTCTGCCAAAAGCACCATTTGCATGCCTATCGTGTGGGTTTGCAGAAAACTGCGTCCGCGTCTACCAAAAGATGCATGCGCATGCTTAAAACGCGTTTTGGCACAAATCCATGTGCGGGTGCTAAAAAGAGCAGCATCGGCATGCTTTTCACGTCGTTTGGTAGAAATCCACGCGCGCGTTCTGCCAAAAGCACGATTTGCATGCATATCGTGTGGTTTTGCAGAAAACTGCGTCCGCGTCTACCAAAAGATGCATGCGCATGCTAAAAACGCGTTTTGGCACAAATCCTTGTGCGGGTGCTAAAAGAGCAGCATCGGCATGCTTTTCACGTTGTTTGGTAGAAATCCACGCGCGCGTTCTGCCAAAAGCACCATTTGCATGCCTATCGTGTGGTTTTGCAGAAAACTGCGTCCGCGTCTACCAAAAGATGCATGCGCATGCTAAAAACGCGTTTTGGCACAAATCCATGTGCGGGTGCTAAAAAGAGCAGCATCGGCATGCTTTTCACGTCGTTTGGTAGAAATCCACGCGCGCGTTCTGCCAAAAGCACCATTTGCATGCTATCGTGTGGTTTTGCAGAAAACTGCGTCCGCGTCTACCAAAAGATGCATGCGCATGTTTAAAACGCGCTTTGGCACAAATCCATGTGCGGGTGCTAAAAAGAGCAGCATCGGCATGCTTTTCACGTCGTTTGGTAGAAATCCACGCGCGCGTTCTGCCAAAAGCACCATTTGCATGCCTATCGTGTGGTTTTGCAGAAAACTGCGTCCGCGTCTACAAAAGATGCATGCGCATGCTTAAAACGCGTTTTGGCACAAATCCATGTGCGGGTGCTAAAAAGAGCAGCATCGGCATGCTTTTCACGTCGTTTGGTAGAAATCCACGCGCGCGTTCTGCCAAAAGCACGATTTGCATGCATATCGTGTGGTTTTGCAGAAAACTGCGTCCGCGTCTACCAAATGATGCATGCGCATGCTAAAAACGCGTTTTGGCACAAATCCATGTGCGGATGTTAAAAAGAGCAGCATCGGCATGCTTTTCACGTCGTTTGGTAGAAATCCACGCGCGCGTTCTGCCAAAAGCACCATTTGCATGCATATCGTGTGGTTTTGCAGAAAACTGCGTCCGCGTCTACCAAAAGATGCATGCGCATGCTTAAAACGCGTTTTGGCACAAATCCATGTGCGGGTGCTAAAAAGAGCAGCATCGGCATGCTTTTCACGTCGTTTGGTAGAAATCCACACGCGCGTTCTGCCAAAAGCACCATTTGCATGCCTATTGTGTGGTTTTGCAGAAAACTGCGTCCGCGTCTACCAAAAGATGCATGCGCATGCTTAAAACGCGCTTTGGCACAAATCCATGTGCGGATGTTAAAAAGAGCAGCATCGGCATGCTTTTCACGTCGTTTGGTAGAAATCCACGCGCGCGTTCTGCCAAAAGCACCATTTGCATGCATATCGTGTGGTTTTGCAGAAAACTGCGTCCGCGTCTACCAAAAGATGCATGCGCATGCTTAAAACGCGCTTTGGCACAAATCCATGTGCGGATGTTAAAAAGAGCAGAATCGGCATGCTTTTCACGTTGTTTGGTAGAAATCCACGCGCGCGTTCTGCCAAAAGCACCATTTGCATGCATATCGTGTGGTTTTGCAGAAAACTGCGTCCGCGTCTACCAAAAGATGCATGCGCATGCTTAAAACGCGTTTTGGCACAAATCCATGTGCGGGTGCTAAAAAGAGCAGCATCGGCGTGCTTTTCACGTCGTTTGGTAGAAATCCACACGCGCGTTCTGCCAAAAGCACCATTTGCATGCCTATTGTGTGGTTTTGCAGAAAACTGCGTCCGCGTCTACCAAAAGATGCATGCGCATGCTTAAAACGCGTTTTGGCACAAATCCATGTGCGGATGTTAAAATGAGCAGCATCGGCATGCTTTTCACGTCGTTTGGTAGAAATCCACGCGCGCGTTCTGCCAAAAGCACCATTTGCATGCCTATCGTGTGGTTTTGCAGAAAACTGCGTCCGCGTCTACCAAAAGATGCATGCGCATGCTAAAAACGCGTTTTGGCACAAATCCATGTGCGGGTGCTAAAAAGAGCAGCATCGGCGTGCTTTTCACGTCGTTTGGTAGAAATCCACACGCGCGTTCTGCCAAAAGCACCATTTGCATGCCTATTGTGTGGTTTTGCAGAAAACTGCGTCCGCGTCTACCAAAAGATGCATGCGCATGCTTAAAACGCGTTTTGGCACAAATCCATGTGCGGATGTTAAAATGAGCAGCATCGGCATGCTTTTCACGTCGTTTGGTAGAAATCCACGCGCGCGTTCTGCCAAAAGCACCATTTGCATGCATATCGTGTGGTTTTGCAGAAAACTGCGTCAGCGTCTACCAAAAGATGCATGCGCATGCTTAAAACGCGCTTTGGCACAAATCCATGTGCGGATGCTAAAAAGAGCAGCATCGGCATGCTTTTCACGTCGTTTGGTAGAAATCCACGCGCGCGTTCTGCCAAAAGCACCATTTGCATGCATATCGTGTGGTTTTGCAGAAAACTGCATCCGCGTCTACCAAAAGATGCATGCGCATGCTAAAAACGCCTTTTGACACAAATCCATGTGCGGGTGCTAAAAAGAGCAGCATCGGCATGCTTTTCACGTCGTTTGGTAGAAATCCACGCGCGCGTTCTGCCAAAAGCACCATTTGCATGCCTATCGTGTGGTTTTGCAGAAAACTGCGTCCGCGTCTACCAAAAGATGCATGCGCATGCTTAAAACGCGCTTTGGCACAAATCCATGTGCGGGTGCTAAAAAGAGCAGCATCGGCATGCTTTTCACGTTGTTTGGTAGAAATCCACGCGCGCGTTCTGCCAAAAGCACCATTTGCATGCCTATCGTGTGGTTTTGCAGAAAACTGCGTCCGCGTCTACCAAAAGATGCATGCGCATGCTTAAAACGCGCTTTGGCACAAATCCATGTGCGGATGCTAAAAAGAGCAGCATCGGCATGCTTTTCACGTTGTTTGGTAGAAATCCACGCGCGCGTTCTGCCAAAAGCACCATTTGCATGCCTATCGTGTGGTTTTGCAGAAAACTGCGTCCGCGTCTACCAAAAGATGCATGCGCATGCTTAAAACGCGCTTTGGCACAAATCCATGTGCGGATGCTAAAAAGAGCAGCATCGGCATGCTTTTCACGTCGTTTGGTAGAAATCCACGCGGGCGTTCTGCCAAAAGCACGATTTGCATGCATATCGTGTGGTTTTGCAGAAAACTGCGTCCGCGTCTACCAAAAGATGCATGCGCATGCTAAAAACGCGTTTTGGCACAAATCCATGTGCGGATGTTAAAAAGAGCAGCATCGGCATGCTTTTCACGTCGTTTGGTACAAATCCACGCGCGCGTTCTGCCAAAAGCACCATTTGCATGCCTATTGTGTGGTTTTGCAGAAAACTGCGTCCGCGTCTACCAAAAGATGCATGCGCATGCTTAAAACGCGCTTTGGCACAAATCCATGTGCGGATGTTAAAAAGAGCAGCATAGGCATGCTTTTCCCGTCGTTTGGAAGAAATCCACGCGCGCGTTCTGCCAAAAGCACCATTTGCATGCATATCGTGTGGTTTTGCAGAAAACTGCGTCCGCGTCTACCAAAAGATGCATGCGCATGCTTAAAACGCGTTTTGGCACAAATCCATGTGCGGGTGCTAAAAAGAGCAGCATCGGCGTGCTTTTCACGTCGTTTGGTAGAAATCCACACGCGCGTTCTGCCAAAAGCACCATTTGCATGCCTATTGTGTGGTTTTGCAGAAAACTGCGTCCGCGTCTACCAAAAGATGCATGCGCATGCTTAAAACGCGTTTTGGCACAAATCCATGTGCGGATGTTAAAATGAGCAGCATCGGCATGCTTTTCACGTCGTTTGGTAGAAATCCACGCGCGCGTTCTGCCAAAAGCACCATTTGCATGCCTATCGTGTGGTTTTGCAGAAAACTGCGTCCGCGTCTACCAAAAGATGCATGCGCATGCTAAAAACGCGTTTTGGCACAAATCCATGTGCGGGTGCTAAAAAGAGCAGCATCGGCGTGCTTTTCACGTCGTTTGGTAGAAATCCACACGCGCGTTCTGCCAAAAGCACCATTTGCATGCCTATTGTGTGGTTTTGCAGAAAACTGCGTCCGCGTCTACCAAAAGATGCATGCGCATGCTTAAAACGCGTTTTGGCACAAATCCATGTGCGGATGTTAAAATGAGCAGCATCGGCATGCTTTTCACGTCGTTTGGTAGAAATCCACGCGCGCGTTCTGCCAAAAGCACGATTTGCATGCATATCGTGTGGTTTTGCAGAAAACTGCGTCAGCGTCTACCAAAAGATGCATGCGCATGCTTAAAACGCGCTTTGGCACAAATCCATGTGCGGATGCTAAAAAGAGCAGCATCGGCATGCTTTTCACGTCGTTTGGTAGAAATCCACGCGCGCGTTCTGCCAAAAGCACCATTTGCATGCATATCGTGTGGTTTTGCAGAAAACTGCGTCCGCGTCTACCAAAAGATGCATGCGCATGCTAAAAACGCCTTTTGACACAAATCCATGTGCGGGTGCTAAAAAGAGCAGCATCGGCATGCTTTTCACGTCGTTTGGTAGAAATCCACGCGCGCGTTCTGCCAAAAGCACCATTTGCATGCCTATCGTGTGGTTTTGCAGAAAACTGCGTCCGCGTCTACCAAAAGATGCATGCGCATGCTTAAAACGCGCTTTGGCACAAATCCATGTGCGGGTGCTAAAAAGAGCAGCATCGGCATGCTTTTCACGTCGTTTGGTAGAAATCCACGCGCGCGTTCTGCCAAAAGCACCATTTGCATGCCTATCGTGTGGGTTTGCAGAAAACTGCGTCCGCGTCTACCAAAAGATGCATGCGCATGCTTAAAACGCGTTTTGGCACAAATCCATGTGCGGGTGCTAAAAAGAGCAGCATCGACATGCTTTTCACGTCGTTTGGTAGAAATCCACGCGCGCGTTCTGCCAAAAGCACGATTTGCATGCATATCGTGTGGTTTTGCAGAAAACTGCGTCCGCGTCTACCAAAAGATGCATGCGCATGCTAAAAACGCGTTTTGGCACAAATCCTTGTGCGGGTGCTAAAAAGAGCAGCATCGGCATGCTTTTCACGTTGTTTGGTAGAAATCCACGCGCGCGTTCTGCCAAAAGCACCATTTGCATGCCTATCGTGTGGTTTTGCAGAAAACTGCGTCCGCGTCTACCAAAAGATGCATGCGCATGCTAAAAACGCGTTTTGGCACAAATCCATGTGCGGGTGCTAAAAAGAGCAGCATCGGCATGCTTTTCACGTCGTTTGGTAGAAATCCACGCGCGCGTTCTGCCAAAAGCACCATTTGCATGCCTATCGTGTGGTTTTGCAGAAAACTGCGTCCGCGTCTACCAAAAGATGCATGCGCATGTTTAAAACGCGCTTTGGCACAAATCCATGTGCGGGTGCTAAAAAGAGCAGCATCGGCATGCTTTTCACGTCGTTTGGTAGAAATCCACGCGCGCGTTCTGCCAAAAGCACCATTTGCAAGCCTATCGTGTGGTTTTGCAGAAAACTGCGTCCGCGTCTACAAAAGATGCATGCGCATGCTTAAAACGCGTTTTGGCACAAATCCATGTGCGGGTGCTAAAAAGAGCAGCATCGGCATGCTTTTCACGTCGTTTGGTAGAAATCCACGCGCGCGTTCTGCCAAAAGCACGATTTGCATGCATATCGTGTGGTTTTGCAGAAAACTGCGTCCGCGTCTACCAAATGATGCATGCGCATGCTAAAAACGCGTTTTGGCACAAATCCATGTGCGGATGTTAAAAAGAGCAGCATCGGCATGCTTTTCACGTCGTTTGGTAGAAATCCACGCGCGCGTTCTGCCAAAAGCACCATTTGCATGCATATCGTGTGGTTTTGCAGAAAACTGCGTCCGCGTCTACCAAAAGATGCATGCGCATGCTTAAAACGCGTTTTGGCACAAATCCATGTGCGGGTGCTAAAAAGAGCAGCATCGGCATGCTTTTCACGTCGTTTGGTAGAAATCCACACGCGCGTTCTGCCAAAAGCACCATTTGCATGCCTATTGTGTGGTTTTGCAGAAAACTGCGTCCGCGTCTACCAAAAGATGCATGCGCATGCTTAAAACGCGCTTTGGCACAAATCCATGTGCGGATGTTAAAAAGAGCAGCATCGGCATGCTTTTCACGTCGTTTGGTAGAAATCCACGCGCGCGTTCTGCCAAAAGCACGATTTGCATGCATATCGTGTGGTTTTGCAGAAAACTGCGTCCGCGTCTACCAAAAGATGCATGCGCATGCTAAAAACGCGTTTTGGCACAAATCCTTGTGCGGGTGCTAAAAAGAGCAGCATCGGCATGCTTTTCACGTTGTTTGGTAGAAATCCACGCGCGCGTTCTGCCAAAAGCACCATTTGCATGCCTATCGTGTGGTTTTGCAGAAAACTGCGTCCGCGTCTACCAAAAGATGCATGCGCATGCTAAAAACGCGTTTTGGCACAAATCCATGTGCGGGTGCTAAAAAGAGCAGCATCGGCATGCTTTTCACGTCGTTTGGTAGAAATCCACGCGCGCGTTCTGCCAAAAGCACCATTTGCATGCCTATCGTGTGGTTTTGCAGAAAACTGCGTCCGCGTCTACCAAAAGATGCATGCGCATGTTTAAAACGCGCTTTGGCACAAATCCATGTGCGGGTGCTAAAAAGAGCAGCATCGGCATGCTTTTCACGTCGTTTGGTAGAAATCCACGCGCGCGTTCTGCCAAAAGCACCATTTGCAAGCCTATCGTGTGGTTTTGCAGAAAACTGCGTCCGCGTCTACAAAAGATGCATGCGCATGCTTAAAACGCGTTTTGGCACAAATCCATGTGCGGGTGCTAAAAAGAGCAGCATCGGCATGCTTTTCACGTCGTTTGGTAGAAATCCACGCGCGCGTTCTGCCAAAAGCACGATTTGCATGCATATCGTGTGGTTTTGCAGAAAACTGCGTCCGCGTCTACCAAATGATGCATGCGCATGCTAAAAACGCGTTTTGGCACAAATCCATGTGCGGATGTTAAAAAGAGCAGCATCGGCATGCTTTTCACGTCGTTTGGTAGAAATCCACGCGCGCGTTCTGCCAAAAGCACCATTTGCATGCATATCGTGTGGTTTTGCAGAAAACTGCGTCCGCGTCTACCAAAAGATGCATGCGCATGCTTAAAACGCGTTTTGGCACAAATCCATGTGCGGGTGCTAAAAAGAGCAGCATCGGCATGCTTTTCACGTCGTTTGGTAGAAATCCACACGCGCGTTCTGCCAAAAGCACCATTTGCATGCCTATTGTGTGGTTTTGCAGAAAACTGCGTCCGCGTCTACCAAAAGATGCATGCGCATGCTTAAAACGCGCTTTGGCACAAATCCATGTGCGGATGTTAAAAAGAGCAGCATCGGCATGCTTTTCACGTCGTTTGGTAGAAATCCACGCGCGCGTTCTGCCAAAAGCACCATTTGCATGCATATCGTGTGGTTTTGCAGAAAACTGCGTCCGCGTCTACCAAAAGATGCATGCGCATGCTTAAAACGCGCTTTGGCACAAATCCATGTGCGGATGTTAAAAAGAGCAGAATCGGCATGCTTTTCACGTTGTTTGGTAGAAATCCACGCGCGCGTTCTGCCAAAAGCACCATTTGCATGCATATCGTGTGGTTTTGCAGAAAACTGCGTCCGCGTCTACCAAAAGATGCATGCGCATGCTTAAAACGCGTTTTGGCACAAATCCATGTGCGGGTGCTAAAAAGAGCAGCATCGGCGTGCTTTTCACGTCGTTTGGTAGAAATCCACACGCGCGTTCTGCCAAAAGCACCATTTGCATGCCTATTGTGTGGTTTTGCAGAAAACTGCGTCCGCGTCTACCAAAAGATGCATGCGCATGCTTAAAACGCGTTTTGGCACAAATCCATGTGCGGATGTTAAAATGAGCAGCATCGGCATGCTTTTCACGTCGTTTGGTAGAAATCCACGCGCGCGTTCTGCCAAAAGCACCATTTGCATGCCTTTCGTGTGGTTTTGCAGAAAACTGCGTCCGCGTCTACCAAAAGATGCATGCGCATGCTAAAAACGCGTTTTGGCACAAATCCATGTGCGGGTGCTAAAAAGAGCAGCATCGGCGTGCTTTTCACGTCGTTTGGTAGAAATCCACACGCGCGTTCTGCCAAAAGCACCATTTGCATGCCTATTGTGTGGTTTTGCAGAAAACTGCGTCCGCGTCTACCAAAAGATGCATGCGCATGCTTAAAACGCGTTTTGGCACAAATCCATGTGCGGATGTTAAAATGAGCAGCATCGGCATGCTTTTCACGTCGTTTGGTAGAAATCCACGCGCGCGTTCTGCCAAAAGCACCATTTGCATGCATATCGTGTGGTTTTGCAGAAAACTGCGTCAGCGTCTACCAAAAGATGCATGCGCATGCTTAAAACGCGCTTTGGCACAAATCCATGTGCGGATGCTAAAAAGAGCAGCATCGGCATGCTTTTCACGTCGTTTGGTAGAAATCCACGCGCGCGTTCTGCCAAAAGCACCATTTGCATGCATATCGTGTGGTTTTGCAGAAAACTGCGTCCGCGTCTACCAAAAGATGCATGCGCATGCTAAAAACGCCTTTTGACACAAATCCATGTGCGGGTGCTAAAAAGAGCAGCATCGGCATGCTTTTCACGTCGTTTGGTAGAAATCCACGCGCGCGTTCTGCCAAAAGCACCATTTGCATGCCTATCGTGTGGTTTTGCAGAAAACTGCGTCCGCGTCTACCAAAAGATGCATGCGCATGCTTAAAACGCGTTTTGGCACAAATCCATGTGCGGGTGCTAAAAAGAGCAGCATCGGCATGCTTTTCACGTCGTTTGGTAGAAATCCACGCGCGCGTTCTGCCAAAAGCACGATTTGCATGCATATCGTGTGGTTTTGCAGAAAACTGCGTCCGCGTCTACCAAAAGATGCATGCGCATGCTAAAAACGCGTTTTGGCACAAATCCTTGTGCGGGTGCTAAAAAGAGCAGCATCGGCATGCTTTTCACGTTGTTTGGTAGAAATCCACGCGCGCGTTCTGCCAAAAGCACCATTTGCATGCCTATCGTGTGGTTTTGCAGAAAACTGCGTCCGCGTCTACCAAAAGATGCATGCGCATGCTAAAAACGCGTTTTGGCACAAATCCATGTGCGGGTGCTAAAAAGAGCAGCATCGGCATGCTTTTCACGTCGTTTGGTAGAAATCCACGCGCGCGTTCTGCCAAAAGCACCATTTGCATGCCTATCGTGTGGTTTTGCAGAAAACTGCGTCCGCGTCTACCAAAAGATGCATGCGCATGTTTAAAACGCGCTTTGGCACAAATCCATGTGCGCGTGCTAAAAAGAGCAGCATCGGCATGCTTTTCACGTCGTTTGGTAGAAATCCACGCGCGCGTTCTGCCAAAAGCACCATTTGCATGCCTATCGTGTGGTTTTGCAGAAAACTGCGTCCGCGTCTACAAAAGATGCATGCGCATGCTTAAAACGCGTTTTGGCACAAATCCATGTGCGGGTGCTAAAAAGAGCAGCATCGGCATGCTTTTCACGTCGTTTGGTAGAAATCCACGCGCGCGTTCTGCCAAAAGCACGATTTGCATGCATATCGTGTGGTTTTGCAGAAAACTGCGTCCGCGTCTACCAAATGATGCATGCGCATGCTAAAAACGCGTTTCGGCACAAATCCATGTGCGGATGTTAAAAAGAGCAGCATCGGCATGCTTTTCACGTCGTTTGGTAGAAATCCACGCGCGCGTTCTGCCAAAAGCACCATTTGCATGCATATCGTGTGGTTTTGCAGAAAACTGCGTCCGCGTCTACCAAAAGATGCATGCGCATGCTTAAAACGCGTTTTGGCACAAATCCATGTGCGGGTGCTAAAAAGAGCAGCATCGGCATGCTTTTCACGTCGTTTGGTAGAAATCCACACGCGCGTTCTGCCAAAAGCACCATTTGCATGCCTATTGTGTGGTTTTGCAGAAAACTGCGTCCGCGTCTACCAAAAGATGCATGCGCATGCTTAAAACGCGCTTTGGCACAAATCCATGTGCGGATGTTAAAAAGAGCAGCATCGGCATGCTTTTCACGTCGTTTGGTAGAAATCCACGCGCGCGTTCTGCCAAAAGCACCATTTGCATGCATATCGTGTGGTTTTGCAGAAAACTGCGTCCGCGTCTACCAAAAGATGCATGCGCATGCTTAAAACGCGCTTTGGCACAAATCCATGTGCGGGTGCTAAAAAGAGCAGCATCGGCATGCTTTTCACGTCGTTTGGTAGAAATCCACGCGCGCGTTCTGCCAAAAGCACCATTTGCATGCCTATCGTGTGGGTTTGCAGAAAACTGCGTCCGCGTCTACCAAAAGATGCATGCGCATGCTTAAAACGCGTTTTGGCACAAATCCATGTGCGGGTGCTAAAAAGAGCAGCATCGGCATGCTTTTCACGTCGTTTGGTAGAAATCCACGCGCGCGTTCTGCCAAAAGCACGATTTGCATGCATATCGTGTGGTTTTGCAGAAAACTGTGTCCGCGTCTACCAAAAGATGCATGCGCATGCTAAAAACGCGTTTTGGCACAAATCCTTGTGCGGGTGCTAAAAAGAGCAGCATCGGCATGCTTTTCACGTTGTTTGGTAGAAATCCACGCGCGCGTTCTGCCAAAAGCACCATTTGCATGCCTATCGTGTGGTTTTGCAGAAAACTGCGTCCGCGTCTACCAAAAGATGCATGCGCATGCTAAAAACGCGTTTTGGCACAAATCCATGTGCGGGTGCTAAAAAGAGCAGCATCGGCATGCTTTTCACGTCGTTTGGTAGAAATCCACGCGCGCGTTCTGCCAAAAGCACCATTTGCATGCCTATCGTGTGGTTTTGCAGAAAACTGCGTCCGCGTCTACCAAAAGATGCATGCGCATGTTTAAAACGCGCTTTGGCACAAATCCATGTGCGGGTGCTAAAAAGAGCAGCATCGGCATGCTTTTCACGTCGTTTGGTAGAAATCCACGCGCGCGTTCTGCCAAAAGCACCATTTGCATGCCTATCGTGTGGTTTTGCAGAAAACTGCGTCCGCGTCTACAAAAGATGCATGCGCATGCTTAAAACGCGTTTTGGCACAAATCCATGTGCGGGTGCTAAAAAGAGCAGCATCGGCATGCTTTTCACGTCGTTTGGTAGAAATCCACGCGCGCGTTCTGCCAAAAGCACGATTTGCATGCATATCGTGTGGTTTTGCAGAAAACTGCGTCCGCGTCTACCAAATGATGCATGCGCATGCTAAAAACGCGTTTTGGCACAAATCCATGTGCGGATGTTAAAAAGAGCAGCATCGGCATGCTTTTCACGTCGTTTGGTAGAAATCCACGCGCGCGTTCTGCCAAAAGCACCATTTGCATGCATATCGTGTGGTTTTGCAGAAAACTGCGTCCGCGTCTACCAAAAGATGCATGCGCATGCTTAAAACGCGTTTTGGCACAAATCCATGTGCGGGTGCTAAAAAGAGCAGCATCGGCATGCTTTTCACGTCGTTTGGTAGAAATCCACACGCGCGTTCTGCCAAAAGCACCATTTGCATGCCTATTGTGTGGTTTTGCAGAAAACTGCGTCCGCGTCTACCAAAAGATGCATGCGCATGCTTAAAACGCGCTTTGGCACAAATCCATGTGCGGATGTTAAAAAGAGCAGCATCGGCATGCTTTTCACGTCGTTTGGTAGAAATCCACGCGCGCGTTCTGCCAAAAGCACCATTTGCATGCATATCGTGTGGTTTTGCAGAAAACTGCGTCCGCGTCTACCAAAAGATGCATGCGCATGCTTAAAACGCGCTTTGGCACAAATCCATGTGCGGATGTTAAAAAGAGCAGAATCGGCATGCTTTTCACGTTGTTTGTTAGAAATCCACGCGCGCGTTCTGCCAAAAGCACCATTTGCATGCCTATCGTGTGGTTTTGCAGAAAACTGCGTCCGCGTCTACCAAAAGATGCATGCGCATGCTTAAAACGCGCTTTGGCACAAATCCATGTGCGGATGCTAAAAAGAGCAGCATCGGCATGCTTTTCACGTCGTTTGGTAGAAATCCACGCGCGCGTTCTGCCAAAAGCACGATTTGCATGCATATCGTGTGGTTTTGCAGAAAACTGCGTCCGCGTCTACCAAAAGATGCATGCGCATGCTTAAAACGCGCTTTGGCACAAATCCATGTGCGGATGTTAAAAAGAGCAGCATCGGCATGCTTTTCACGTCGTTTGGTAGAAATCCACGCGCGCGTTCTGCCAAAAGCACCATTTGCATGCATATCGTGTGGTTTTGCAGAAAACTGCGTCCGCGTCTACCAAAAGATGCATGCGCATGCTTAAAACGCGCTTTGGCACAAATCCATGTGCGGATGTTAAAAAGAGCAGAATCGGCATGCTTTTCACGTTGTTTGGTAGAAATCCACGCGCGCGTTCTGCCAAAAGCACCATTTGCATGCCTATCGTGTGGTTTTGCAGAAAACTGCGTCCGCGTCTACCAAAAGATGCATGCGCATGCTTAAAACGCGTTTTGGCACAAATCCATGTGCGGGTGCTAAAAAGAGCAGCATCGGCATGCTTTTCACGTCGTTTGGTAGAAATCCACACGCGCGTTCTGCCAAAAGCACCATTTGCATGCCTATTGTGTGGTTTTGCAGAAAACTGCGTCCGCGTCTACCGAAAGATGCATGCGCATGCTTAAAACGCGCTTTGGCACAAATCCATGTGCGGATGTTAAAAAGAGCAGCATCGGCATGCTTTTCACGTCGTTTGGTAGAAATCCACGCGCGCGTTCTGCCAAAAGCACCATTTGCATGCATATCGTGTGGTTTTGCAGAAAACTGCGTCCGCGTCTACCAAAAGATGCATGCGCATGCTTAAAACGCGCTTTGGCACAAATCCATGTGCGGATGTTAAAAAGAGCAGAATCGGCATGCTTTTCACGTTGTTTGGTAGAAATCCACGCGCGCGTTCTGCCAAAAGCACCATTTGCATGACTATCGTGTGGTTTTGCAGAAAACTGCGTCCGCGTCTACCAAAAGATGCATGCGCATGCTTAAAACGCGCTTTGGCACAAATCCATGTGCGGATGCTAAAAAGAGCAGCATCGGCATGCTTTTCACGTCGTTTGGTAGAAATCCACGCGCGCGTTCTGCCAAAAGCACGATTTGCATGCATATCGTGTGGTTTTGCAGAAAACTGCGTCCGCGTCTACCAAAAGATGCATGCGCATGCTAAAAACGCGTTTTGGCACAAATCCATGTGCGGATGTTAAAAAGAGCAGCATCGGCATGCTTTTCACGTCGTTTGGTAGAAATCCACGCGCGCGTTCTGCCAAAAGCACCATTTGCATGCATATCGTGTGGTTTTGCAGAAAACTGCGTCCGCGTCTACCAAAAGATGCATGCGCATGCTTAAAACGCGTTTTGGCACAAATCCATGTGCGGGTGCTAAAAAGAGCAGCATCGGCATGCTTTTCACGTCGTTTGGTAGAAATCCACGCGCGCGTTCTGCCAAAAGCACCATTTGCATGCCTATCGTGTGGTTTTGCAGAAAACTGCGTCCGCGTCTACCAAAAAATGCATGCGCATGCTAAAAACGCGTTTTGGCACAAATCCATGTGCGGGTGCTAAAAAGAGCAGCATCGGCATGCTTTTCACGTTGTTTGGTAGAAATCCACGCGCGCGTTCTGCCAAAAGCACCATTTGCATGCCTATCGTGTGGTTTTGCAGAAAACTGCGTCCGCGTCTCCCAAAAGATGCATGCGCATGCTTAAAACGCGCTTTGGCACAAATCCATGTGCGGATGCTAAAAAGAGCAGCATCGGCATGCTTTTCACGTCGTTTGGTAGAAATCCACGCGGGCGTTCTGCCAAAAGCACGATTTGCATGCATATCGTGTGGTTTTGCAGAAAACTGCGTCCGCGTCTACCAAAAGATGCATGCGCATGCTAAAAACGCGTTTTGGCACAAATCCATGTGCGGATGTTAAAAAGAGCAGCATCGGCATGCTTTTCACGTCGTTTGGTAGAAATCCACGCGCGCGTTCTGCCAAAAGCACCATTTGCATGCCTATTGTGTGGTTTTGCAGAAAACTGCGTCCGCGTCTACCAAAAGATGCATGCGCATGCTTAAAACGCGCTTTGGCACAAATCCATGTGCGGATGTTAAAAAGAGCAGCATCGGCATGCTTTTCACGTCGTTTGGTAGAAATCCACGCGCGCGTTCTGCCAAAAGCACCATTTGCATGCATATCGTGTGGTTTTGCAGAAAACTGCGTCCGCTTCTACCAAAAGATGCATGCGCATGCTTAAAACGCGTTTTGGCACAAATCCATGTGCGGGTGCTAAAAAGAGCAGCATCGGCGTGCTTTTCACGTCGTTTGGTAGAAATCCACACGCGCGTTCTGCCAAAAGCACCATTTGCATGCCTATTGTGTGGTTTTGCAGAAAACTGCGTCCGCGTCTACCAAAAGATGCATGCGCATGCTTAAAACGCGTTTTGGCACAAATCCATGTGCGGATGTTAAAATGAGCAGCATCGGCATGCTTTTCACGTCGTTTGGTAGAAATCCACGCGCGCGTTCTGCCAAAAGCACCATTTGCATGCATATCGTGTGGTTTTGCAGAAAACTGCGTCCGCGTCTACCAAAAAATGCATGCGCATGCTTAAAACGCGTTTTGGCACAAATCCATGTGCGGGTGCTAAAAAGAGCAGCATCGGCATGCTTTTCACGTCGTTTGGTAGAAATCCACGCGCGCGTTCTGCCAAAAGCACCATTTGCATGCCTATCGTGTGGTTTTGCAGAAAACTGCGTCCGCGTCTACCAAAAGATGCATGCGCATGCTAAAAATGCGTTTTGGCACAAATCCATGTGCGGGTGCTAAAAAGAGCAGCATCGGCATGCTTTTCACGTTGTTTGGTAGAAATCCACGCGCGCGTTCTGCCAAAAGCACCATTTGCATGCCTATCGTGTGGTTTTGCAGAAAACTGCGTCCGCGTCTACCAAAAGATGCATGCGCATGCTTAAAACGCGCTTTGGCACAAATCCATGTGCGGATGCTAAAAAGAGCAGCATCGGCATGCTTTTCACGTCGTTTGGTAGAAATCCACGCGCGCGTTCTGCCAAAAGCACCATTTGCATGCATATCGTGTGGTTTTGCAGAAAACTGCGTCCGCGTCTACCAAAAGATGCATGCGCATGCTAAAAACGCGTTTTGGCACAAATCCATGTGCGGGTGCTAAAAAGAGCAGCATCGGCATGCTTTTCACGTCGTTTGGTAGAAATCCACGCGCGCGTTCTGCCAAAAGCACCATTTGCATGCCTATCGTGTGGTTTTGCAGAAAACTGCGTCCGCGTCTACCAAAAGATGCATGCGCATGCTAAAAATGCGTTTTGGCACAAATCCATGTGCGGGTGCTAAAAAGAGCAGCATCGGCATGCTTTTCACGTTGTTTGGTAGAAATCCACGCGCGCGTTCTGCCAAAAGCACCATTTGCATGCCTATCGTGTGGTTTTGCAGAAAACTGCGTCCGCGTCTACCAAAAGATGCATGCGCATGCTTAAAACGCGCTTTGGCACAAATCCATGTGCGGATGCTAAAAAGAGCAGCATCGGCATGCTTTTCACGTCGTTTGGTAGAAATCCACGCGCGCGTTCTGCCAAAAGCACCATTTGCATGCATATCGTGTGGTTTTGCAGAAAACTGCGTCCGCGTCTACCAAAAGATGCATGCGCATGCTAAAAACGCCTTTTGGCACAAATCCATGTGCGGGTGCTAAAAAGAGCAGCATCGGCATGCTTTTCACGTCGTTTGGTAGAAATCCACGCGCGCGTTCTGCCAAAAGCACCATTTGCATGCCTATCGTGTGGTTTTGCAGAAAACTGCGTCCGCGTCTACCAAAAGATGCATGCGCATGCTTAAAACGCGCTTTGGCACAAATCCATGTGCGGGTGCTAAAAAGAGCAGCATCGGCATGCTTTTCACGTCGTTTGGTAGAAATCCACGCGCGCGTTCTGCCAAAAGCACCATTTGCATGCCTATCGTGTGGTTTTGCAGAAAACTGCGTCCGCGTCTACCAAAAGATGCATGCGCATGCTTAAAACGCGTTTTGGCACAAATCCATGTGCGGGTGCTAAAAAGAGCAGCATCGGCATGCTTTTCACGTCGTTTGGTAGAAATCCACGCGCGCGTTCTGCCAAAAGCACGATTTGCATGCATATCGTGTGGTTTTGCAGAAAACTGCGTCCGCGTCTACCAAAAGATGCATGCGCATGCTAAAAACGCGTTTTGGCACAAATCCTTGTGCGGGTGCTAAAAAGAGCAGCATCGGCATGCTTTTCACGTTGTTTGGTAGAAATCCACGCGCGCGTTCTGCCAAAAGCACCATTTGCATGCATATCGTGTGGTTTTGCAGAAAACTGCGTCCGCGTCTACCAAAAAATGCATGCGCATGCTTAAAACGCGTTTTGGCACAAATCCATGTGCGGGTGCTAAAAAGAGCAGCATCGGCATGCTTTTCACGTCGTTTGGTAGAAATCCACGCGCGCGTTCTGCCAAAAGCACCATTTGCATGCCTATTGTGTGGTTTTGCAGAAAACTGCGTCCGCGTCTACCAAAAGATGCATGCGCATGCTTAAAACGCGCTTTGGCACAAATCCATGTGCGGATGTTAAAAAGAGCAGCATCGGCATGCTTTTCACGTCGTTTGGTAGAAATCCACGCGCGCGTTCTGCCAAAAGCACCATTTGCATGCATATCGTGTGGTTTTGCTGAAAACTGCGTCCGCGTCTACCAAAAGATGCGTGCGCATGCTAAAAACGCGTTTTGGCACAAATCCATGTGCGGGTGCTAAAAAGAGCAGCATCAGCATGCTTTTCACGTCGTTTGGTAGAAATCCACGCGCGCGTTCTGCCAAAAGCACCATTTGCATGCCTATCGTGTGGTTTTGCAGAAAACTGCGTCCGCGTCTACCAAAAGATGCATGCGCATGCTTAAAACGCGCTTTGGCACAAATCCATGTGCGGATGGTAAAAAGAGCAGCATCGGCATGCTTTTCACGTTGTTTGGTAGAAATCCACGCGCGCGTTCCGCCAAAAGCACCATTTGCATGCCTATCGTGTGGTTTTGCAGAAAACTGCGTCCGCGTCTACCAAGCATGCGCATGCTAAAAACGCGTTTTGGCACAAATCCATGTGCGGGTGCTAAAAAGAGCAGCATCGGCATGCTTTTCACGTTGTTTGGTAGAAATCCACGCGCGCGTTCTGCCAAAAGCACCATTTGCATGCCTATCGTGTGGTTTTGCAGAAAACTGCGTCCGCGTCTACCAAAAGATGCATGCGCATGTTTAAAACGCGCTTTGGCACAAATCCATGTGCGGATGCTAAAAAGAGCAGCATCGGCATGCTTTTCACGTCGTTTGGTAGAAATCCACGCGCGCGTTCTGCCAAAAGCACGATTTGCATGCATATCGTGTGGTTTTGCAGAAAACTGCGTCCGCGTCTACCAAAAGATGCATGCGCATGCTAAAAACGCGTTTTGGCGCAAATCCATGTGCGGATGTTAAAAAGAGCAGCATCGGCATGCTTTTCACGTCGTTTGGTAGAAATCCACGCGCGCGTTCTGCCAAAAGCACCATTTGCATGCATATCGTGTGGTTTTGCAGAAAACTGCGTCCGCGTCTACCAAAAGATGCATGCGCATGCTTAAAACGCGTTTTGGCACAAATCCATGTGCGGGTGCTAAAAAGAGCAGCATCGGCATGCTTTTCACGTCGTTTGGTAGAAATCCACACGCGCGTTCTGCCAAAAGCACCATTTGCATGCCTATTGTGTGGTTTTGCAGAAAACTGCGTCCGCGTCTACCAAAAGATGCATGCGCATGCTTAAAACGCGCTTTGGCACAAATCCATGTGCGGATGTTAAAAAGAGCAGCATCGGCATGCTTTTCACGTCGTTTGGTAGAAATCCACGCGCGCGTTCTGCCAAAAGCACCATTTGCATGCCTATTGTGTGGTTTTGCAGAAAACTGTGTCCGCGTCTACCAAAAGATGCATGCGCATGCTTAAAACGCGTTTTGGCACAAATCCATGTGCGGATGTTAAAAAGAGCAGCATCGGCATGCTTTTCACGTTGTTTGGTAGAAATCCACGCGCGCGTTCTGCCAAAAGCACCATTTGCATGCCTATCGTGTGGTTTTGCAGAAAACTGCGTCCGCGTCTACCAAAAGATGCATGCGCATGCTTAAAACGCGCTTTGGGACAAATCCATGTGCGGATGCTAAAAAGAGCAGCATCGGCATGCTTTTCACGTCGTTTGGTAGAAATCCACGCGCGCGTTCTGCCAAAAGCCCCATTTGCATGCCTA
This sequence comes from Dermacentor variabilis, assembly GCF_050947875.1. Taxonomy (NCBI): domain Eukaryota; kingdom Metazoa; phylum Arthropoda; class Arachnida; order Ixodida; family Ixodidae; genus Dermacentor; species Dermacentor variabilis. The sequence goes on along the minus strand of NW_027460546.1, from coordinate 36,723 downwards.
TCGTGTGGTTTTGCAGAAAACTGCGTCCGCGTCTACCAAAAGATGCATGCGCATGCTAAAAACGCGTTTTGGCACAAATCCATGTGCGGGTGCTAAAAAGAGCAGCATCGGCATGCTTTTCACGTTGTTTGGTAGAAATCCACGCGCGCGTTCTGCCAAAAGCACCATTTGCATGCCTATCGTGTGGTTTTGCAGAAAACTGCGTCCGCGTCTACCAAAAGATGCATGCGCATGCTTAAAACGCGCTTTGGCACAAATCCATGTGCGGATGTTAAAAAGAGCAGCATCGGCATGCTTTTCACGTCGTTTGGTAGAAATCCACGCGCGCGTTCTGCCAAAAGCACCATTTGCATGCATATCGTGTGGTTTTGCAGAAAACTGCGTCCGCGTCTACCAAAAAATGCATGCGCATGCTTAAAACGCGCTTTGGCACAAATCCATGTGCGGATGCTAAAAAGAGCAGCATCGGCATGCTTTTCACGTCGTTTGGTAGAAATCCACGCGCGCGTTCTGCCAAAAGCACCATTTGCATGCCTATCGTGTGGTTTTGCAGAAAACTGCGTCCGCGTCTACCAAAAGATGCATGCGCATGCTAAAAACGCGTTTTGGCACAAATCCATGTGCGGGTGCTAAAAAGAGCAGCATCGGCATGCTTTTCACGTTGTTTGGTAGAAATCCACGCACGCGTTCTGCCAAAAGCACCATTTGCATGCCTATCGTGTGGTTTTGCAGAAAACTGCGTCCGCGTCTACCAAAAGATGCATGCGCATGCTTAAAACGCGCTTTGGCACAAATCCATGTGCGCATGCTAAAAAGAGCAGCATCGGCATGCTTTTCACGTCGTTTGGTAGAAATCCACGCGCGCGTTCTGCCAAAAGCACCATTTGCATGCATATCGTGTGGTTTTGCAGAAAACTGCGTCCGCGTCTACCAAAAGATGCATGCGCATGCTAAAAACGCCTTTTGGCACAAATCCATGTGCGGGTGCTAAAAAGAGCAGCATCGGCATGCTTTTCACGTCGTTTGGTAGAAATCCACGCGCGCGTTCTGCCAAAAGCACCATTTGCATGCCTATCGTGTGGTTTTGCAGAAAACTGCGTCCGCGTCTACCAAAAGATGCATGCGCATGCTTAAAACGCGCTTTGGCACAAATCCATGTGCGGGTGCTAAAAAGAGCAGCATCGGCATGCTTTTCACGTCGTTTGGTAGAAATCCACGCGCGCGTTCTGCCAAAAGCACCATTTGCATGCCTATCGTGTGGTTTTGCAGAAAACTGCGTCCGCGTCTACCAAAAGATGCATGCGCATGCTTAAAACGCGTTTTGGCACAAATCCATGTGCGGGTGCTAAAAAGAGCAGCATCGGCATGCTTTTCACGTCGTTTGGTAGAAATCCACGCGCGCGTTCTGCCAAAAGCACGATTTGCATGCATATCGTGTGGTTTTGCAGAAAACTGCGTCCGCGTCTACCAAAAGATGCATGCGCATGCTAAAAACGCGTTTTGGCACAAATCCATGTGCGGGTGCTAAAAAGAGCAGCATCGGCATGCTTTTCACGTTGTTTGGTAGAAATCCACGCGCGCGTTCTGCCAAAAGCACCATTTGCATGCCTATCGTGTGGTTTTGCAGAAAACTGCGTCCGCGTCTACCAAAAGATGCATGCGCATGCTTAAAACGCGCTTTGGCACAAATCCATGTGCGGATGTTAAAAAGAGCAGCATCGGCATGCTTTTCACGTCGTTTGGTAGAAATCCACGCGCGCGTTCTGCCAAAAGCACCATTTGCATGCATATCGTGTGGTTTTGCAGAAAACTGCGTCCGCGTCTACCAAAAAATGCATGCGCATGCTTAAAACGCGTTTTGGCACAAATCCATGTGCGGGTGCTAAGAAGAGCAGCATCGGCATGCTTTTCACGTCGTTTGGTAGAAATCCACACGCGCGTTCTGCCAAAAGCACCATTTGCATGCCTATTGTGTGGTTTTGCAGAAAACTGCGTCCGCGTCTACCAAAAGATGCATGCGCATGCTAAAAACGCGTTTTGGCACAAATCCATGTGCGGGTGCTAAAAAGAGCAGCATCGGCATGCTTTTCACGTCGTTTGGTAGAAATCCACGCGCGCGTTCTGCCAAAAGCACCATTTGCATGCCTATCGTGTGGTTTTGCAGAAAACTGCGTCCGCGTCTACCAAAAGATGCATGCGCATGCTTAAAACGCGTTTTGGCACAAATCCATGTGCGGGTGCTAAAAAGAGCAGCATCGGCATGCTTTTCACGTCGTTTGGTAAAAATCCACGCGCGCGTTCTGCCAAAAGCACCATTTGCATGCCTATCGTGTGGTTTTGCAGAAAACTGCGTCCGCGTCTACCAAAAGATGCATGCGCATGCTAAAAACGCGTTTTGGCACAAATCCATGTGCGGATGTTAAAAAGAGCAGCATCGGCATGCTTTTCACGTCGTTTGGTAGAAATCCACGCGCGCGTTCTGCCAAAAGCACCATTTGCATGCATATCGTGTGGTTTTGCAGAAAACTGCGTCCGCGTCTACCAAAAGATGCATGCGCATGCTAAAAACGCGTTTTGGCACAAATCCATGTGCGGGTGTTAAAAAGAGCAGCATCGGCATGCTTTTCACGTCGTTTGGTAGAAATCCACGCGCGCGTTCTGCCAAAAGCACCATTTGCATGCATATCGTGTGGTTTTGCAGAAAACTGCGTCCGCGTCTACCAAAAGATGCATGCGCATGCTAAAAACGCGTTTTGGCACAAATCCATGTGCGGGTGCTAAAAAGAGCAGCATCGGCATGCTTTTCACGTCGTTTGGTAGAAATCCACGCGGGCGTTCTGCCAAAAGCACCATTTGCATGCCTATCGTGTGGTTTTGCAGAAAACTGCGTCCGCGTCTACCAAAAGATGCATGCGCATGCTTAAACCGCGTTTTGGCACAAATCCATGTGCGGGTGCTAAAAAGAGCAGCATCGGCATGCTTTTCACGTCGTTTGGTAGAAATCCACACGCGCGTTCTGCCAAAAGCACCATTTGCATGCCTATTGTGTGGTTTTGCAGAAAACTACGTCCGCGTCTACCAAAAGATGCATGCGCATGCTTAAAACGCGCTTTGGCACAAATCCATGTGCGGATGTTAAAAAGAGCAGCATCGGTATGCTTTTCACGTCGTTTGGTAGAAATCCACGCGCGCGTTCTGCCAAAAGCACCATTTGCATGCATATCGTGTGGTTTTGCAGAAAACTGCGTCCGCGTCTACCAAAAGATGCATGCGCATGCTTAAAACGCGCTTTGGCACAAATTCATGTGCGGATGTTAAAAAGAGCAGCATCGGCATGCTTTTCACGTTGTTTGGTAGAAATCCACGCGCGCGTTCTGCCAAAAGCACCATTTGCATGCCTATCGTGTGGTTTTGCAGAAAACTGCGTCCGCGTCTACCAAAAGATGCATGCGCATGCTAAAAACGCGTTTTGGCACAAAGCCATGTGCGGGTGCTAAAGAGAGCAGCATCGGCATGCTTTTCACGTTGTTTGGTAGAAATCCACGCGCGCGTTCTGCCAAAAGCACCATTTGCATGCCTATCGTGTGGTTTTGCAGAAAACTGCGTCCGCGTCTACCAAAAGATGCATGCGCATGCTTAAAACGCGCTTTGGCACAAATCCATGTGCGGGTGCTAAAAAGAGCAGCATCGGCATGCTTTTCACGTCGTTTGGTAGAAATCCACGCGCGCGTTCTGCCAAAAGCACCATTTGCATGCCTATCGTGTGGTTTTGCAGAAAACTGCGTCCGCGTCTACCAAAAGATGCATGCGCATGCTTAAAACGCGTTTTGGCACAAATCCATGTGCGGGTGCTAAAAAGAGCAGCATCGGCATGCTTTTCACGTCGTTTGGTAGAAATCCACGCGCGCGTTCTGCCAAAAGCACGATTTGCATGCATATCGTGTGGTTTTGCAGAAAACTGCGTCCGCGTCTACCAAAAGATGCATGCGCATGCTTAAAACGCGCTTTGGCACAAATCCATGTGCGGGTGCTAAAAAGAGCAGCATCGGCATGCTTTTCACGTCGTTTGGTAGAAATCCACGCGCGCGTTCTGCCAAAAGCACCATTTGCATGCCTATCGTGTGGTTTTGCAGAAAACTGCGTCCGCGTCTACCAAAAGATGCATGCGCATGCTTAAAACGCGTTTTGGCAAAAATCCATGTGCGGGTGCTAAAAAGAGCAGCATCGGCATGCTTTTCACGTCGTTTGGTAGAAATCCACGCGCGCGTTCTGCCAAAAGCACGATTTGCATGCATATCGTGTGGTTTTGCAGAAAACTGCGTCCGCGTCTACCAAAAGATGCATGCGCATGCTAAAAACGCGTTTTGGCACAAATCCATGTGCGGGTGCTAAAAAGAGCAGCATCGGCATGCTTTTCACGTTGTTTGGTAGAAATCCACGCGCGCGTTCTGCCAAAAGCACCATTTGCATGCCTATCGTGTGGTTTTGCAGAAAACTGCGTCCGCGTCTACCAAAAGATGCATGCGCATGCTTAAAACGCGCTTTGGCACAAATCCATGTGCGGATGTTAAAAAGAGCAGCATCGGCATGCTTTTCACGTCGTTTGGTAGAAATCCACGCGCGCGTTCTGCCAAAAGCACCATTTGCATGCATATCGTGTGGTTTTGCAGAAAACTGCGTCCGCGTCTACCAAAAAATGCATGCGCATGCTTAAAACGCGTTTTGGCACAAATCCATGTGCGGGTGCTAAGAAGAGCAGCATCGGCATGCTTTTCACGTCGTTTGGTAGAAATCCACACGCGCGTTCTGCCAAAAGCACCATTTGCATGCCTATTGTGTGGTTTTGCAGAAAACTGCGTCCGCGTCTACCAAAAGATGCATGCGCATGCTAAAAACGCGTTTTGGCACAAATCCATGTGCGGGTGCTAAAAAGAGCAGCATCGGCATGCTTTTCACGTCGTTTGGTAGAAATCCACGCGCGCGTTCTGCCAAAAGCACCATTTGCATGCCTATCGTGTGGTTTTGCAGAAAACTGCGTCCGCGTCTACCAAAAGATGCATGCGCATGCTTAAAACGCGTTTTGGCACAAATCCATGTGCGGGTGCTAAAAAGAGCAGCATCGGCATGCTTTTCACGTCGTTTGGTAAAAATCCACGCGCGCGTTCTGCCAAAAGCACCATTTGCATGCCTATCGTGTGGTTTTGCAGAAAACTGCGTCCGCGTCTACCAAAAGATGCATGCGCATGCTAAAAACGCGTTTTGGCACAAATCCATGTGCGGATGTTAAAAAGAGCAGCATCGGCATGCTTTTCACGTCGTTTGGTAGAAATCCACGCGCGCGTTCTGCCAAAAGCACCATTTGCATGCATATCGTGTGGTTTTGCAGAAAACTGCGTCCGCGTCTACCAAAAGATGCATGCGCATGCTTAAAACGCGTTTTGGCACAAATCCATGTGCGGGTGCTAAAAAGAGCAGCATCGGCATGCTTTTCACGTCGTTTGGTAGAAATCCACGCGCGCGTTCTGCCAAAAGGACCATTTGCATGCATATCGTGTGGTTTTGCAGAAAACTGCGTCCGCGTCTACCAAAAGATGCATGCGCATGCTTAAAACGCGTTTTGGCACAAATCCATGTGCGGATGTTAAAAAGAGCAGCATCGGCATGCTTTTCACGTCGTTTGGTAGAAATCCACGCGCGCGTTCTGCCAAAAGCACCATTTGCATGCATATCGTGTGGTTTTGCAGAAAACTGCGTCCGCGTCTACCAAAAGATGCATGCGCATGCATAAAACGCGTTTTGGCACAAATCCATGTGCGGGTGCTAAAAAGAGCAGCATCGGCATGCTTTTCACGTCGTTTGGTAGAAATCCACGCGCGCGTTCTGCCAAAAGCACCATTTGCATGCATATCGTGTGGTTTTGCAGAAAACTGCGTCCGCGTCTACCAAAAGATGCATGCGCATGCTTAAAACGCGTTTTGGCACAAATCCATGTGCGGGTGCTAAAAAGAGCAGCATCGGCATGCTTTTCACGTCGTTTGGTAGAAATCCACGCGCGCGTTCTGCCAAAAGCACCATTTGCATGCATATCGTGTGGTTTTGCAGAAAACTGCGTCCGCGTCTACCAAAAGATGCATGCGCATGCTTAAAACGCGTTTTGGCACAAATCCATGTGCGGGTGCTAAAAAGAGCAGCATCGGCATGCTTTTCACGTCGTTTGGTAGAAATCCACACGCGCGTTCTGCCAAAAGCACCATTTGCATGCCTATTGTGTGGTTTTGCAGAAAACTACGTCCGCGTCTACCAAAAGATGCATGCGCATGCTTAAAACGCGCTTTGGCACAAATCCATGTGCGGATGTTAAAAAGAGCAGCATCGGTATGCTTTTCACGTCGTTTGGTAGAAATCCACGCGCGCGTTCTGCCAAAAGCACCATTTGCATGCATATCGTGTGGTTTTGCAGAAAACTGCGTCCGCGTCTACCAAAAGATGCATGCGCATGCTTAAAACGCGCTTTGGCACAAATCCATGTGCGGATGTTAAAAAGAGCAGCATCGGCATGCTTTTCACGTTGTTTGGTAGAAATCCACGCGCGCGTTCTGCCAAAAGCACCATTTGCATGCCTATCGTGTGGTTTTGCAGAAAACTGCGTCCGCGTCTACCAAAAGATGCATGCGCATGCTAAAAACGCGTTTTGGCACAAAGCCATGTGCGGGTGCTAAAGAGAGCAGCATCGGCATGCTTTTCACGTTGTTTGGTAGAAATCCACGCGCGCGTTCTGCCAAAAGCACCATTTGCATGCCTATCGTGTGGTTTTGCAGAAAACTGCGTCCGCGTCTACCAAAAGATGCATGCGCATGCTTAAAACGCGCTTTGGCACAAATCCATGTGCGGGTGCTAAAAAGAGCAGCATCGGCATGCTTTTCACGTCGTTTGGTAGAAATCCACGCGCGCGTTCTGCCAAAAGCACCATTTGCATGCCTATCGTGTGGTTTTGCAGAAAACTGCGTCCGCGTCTACCAAAAGATGCATGCGCATGCTTAAAACGCGTTTTGGCACAAATCCATGTGCGGGTGCTAAAAAGAGCAGCATCGGCATGCTTTTCACGTCGTTTGGTAGAAATCCACGCGCGCGTTCTGCCAAAAGCACGATTTGCATGCATATCGTGTGGTTTTGCAGAAAACTGCGTCCGCGTCTACCAAAAGATGCATGCGCATGCTTAAAACGCGCTTTGGCACAAATCCATGTGCGGGTGCTAAAAAGAGCAGCATCGGCATGCTTTTCACGTCGTTTGGTAGAAATCCACGCGCGCGTTCTGCCAAAAGCACCATTTGCATGCCTATCGTGTGGTTTTGCAGAAAACTGCGTCCGCGTCTACCAAAAGATGCATGCGCATGCTTAAAACGCGTTTTGGCAAAAATCCATGTGCGGGTGCTAAAAAGAGCAGCATTGGCATGCTTTTCACGTCGTTTGGTAGAAATCCACGCGCGCGTTCTGCCAAAAGCACGATTTGCATGCATATCGTGTGGTTTTGCAGAAAACTGCGTCCGCGTCTACCAAAAGATGCATGCGCATGCTAAAAACGCGTTTTGGCACAAATCCATGTGCGGGTGCTAAAAAGAGCAGCATCGGCATGCTTTTCACGTTGTTTGGTAGAAATCCACGCGCGCGTTCTGCCAAAAGCACCATTTGCATGCCTATCGTGTGGTTTTGCAGAAAACTGCGTCCGCGTCTACCAAAAGATGCATGCGCATGCTTAAAACGCGCTTTGGCACAAATCCATGTGCGGATGTTAAAAAGAGCAGCATCGGCATGCTTTTCACGTCGTTTGGTAGAAATCCACGCGCGCGTTCTGCCAAAAGCACCATTTGCATGCATATCGTGTGGTTTTGCAGAAAACTGCGTCCGCGTCTACCAAAAAATGCATGCGCATGCTTAAAACGCGTTTTGGCACAAATCCATGTGCGGGTGCTAAGAAGAGCAGCATCGGCATGCTTTTCACGTCGTTTGGTAGAAATCCACACGCGCGTTCTGCCAAAAGCACCATTTGCATGCCTATTGTGTGGTTTTGCAGAAAACTGCGTCCGCGTCTACCAAAAGATGCATGCGCATGCTAAAAACGCGTTTTGGCACAAATCCATGTGCGGGTGCTAAAAAGAGCAGCATCGGCATGCTTTTCACGTCGTTTGGTAGAAATCCACGCGCGCGTTCTGCCAAAAGCACCATTTGCATGCCTATCGTGTGGTTTTGCAGAAAACTGCGTCCGCGTCTACCAAAAGATGCATGCGCATGCTTAAAACGCGTTTTGGCACAAATCCATGTGCGGGTGCTAAAAAGAGCAGCATCGGCATGCTTTTCACGTCGTTTGGTAAAAATCCACGCGCGCGTTCTGCCAAAAGCACCATTTGCATGCCTATCGTGTGGTTTTGCAGAAAACTGCGTCCGCGTCTACCAAAAGATGCATGCGCATGCTAAAAACGCGTTTTGGCACAAATCCATGTGCGGATGTTAAAAAGAGCAGCATCGGCATGCTTTTCACGTCGTTTGGTAGAAATCCACGCGCGCGTTCTGCCAAAAGCACCATTTGCATGCATATCGTGTGGTTTTGCAGAAAACTGCGTCCGCGTCTACCAAAAGATGCATGCGCATGCATAAAACGCGTTTTGGCACAAATCCATGTGCGGGTGCTAAAAAGAGCAGCATCGGCATGCTTTTCACGTCGTTTGGTAGAAATCCACGCGCGCGTTCTGCCAAAAGCACCATTTGCATGCATATCGTGTGGTTTTGCAGAAAACTGCGTCCGCGTCTACCAAAAGATGCATGCGCATGCTTAAAACGCGTTTTGGCACAAATCCATGTGCGGGTGCTAAAAAGAGCAGCATCGGCATGCTTTTCACGTCGTTTGGTAGAAATCCACGCGCGCGTTCTGCCAAAAGCACCATTTGCATGCATATCGTGTGGTTTTGCAGAAAACTGCGTCCGCGTCTACCAAAAGATGCATGCGCATGCTAAAAACGCGTTTTGGCACAAATCCATGTGCGGGTGTTAAAAAGAGCAGCATCGGCATGCTTTTCACGTCGTTTGGTAGAAATCCACGCGCGCGTTCTGCCAAAAGCACCATTTGCATGCATATCGTGTGGTTTTGCAGAAAACTGCGTCCGCGTCTACCAAAAGATGCATGCGCATGCTAAAAACGCGTTTTGGCACAAATCCATGTGCGGGTGCTAAAAAGAGCAGCATCGGCATGCTTTTCACGTCGTTTGGTAGAAATCCACGCGGGCGTTCTGCCAAAAGCACCATTTGCATGCCTATCGTGTGGTTTTGCAGAAAACTGCGTCCGCGTCTACCAAAAGATGCATGCGCATGCTTAAAACGCGTTTTGGCACAAATCCATGTGCGGGTGCTAAAAAGAGCAGCATCGGCATGCTTTTCACGTCGTTTGGTAGAAATCCACACGCGCGTTCTGCCAAAAGCACCATTTGCATGCCTATTGTGTGGTTTTGCAGAAAACTACGTCCGCGTCTACCAAAAGATGCATGCGCATGCTTAAAACGCGCTTTGGCACAAATCCATGTGCGGATGTTAAAAAGAGCAGCATCGGTATGCTTTTCACGTCGTTTGGTAGAAATCCACGCGCGCGTTCTGCCAAAAGCACCATTTGCATGCATATCGTGTGGTTTTGCAGAAAACTGCGTCCGCGTCTACCAAAAGATGCATGCGCATGCTTAAAACGCGCTTTGGCACAAATCCATGTGCGGATGTTAAAAAGAGCAGCATCGGCATGCTTTTCACGTTGTTTGGTAGAAATCCACGCGCGCGTTCTGCCAAAAGCACCATTTGCATGCCTATCGTGTGGTTTTGCAGAAAACTGCGTCCGCGTCTACCAAAAGATGCATGCGCATGCTAAAAACGCGTTTTGGCACAAAGCCATGTGCGGGTGCTAAAAAGAGCAGCATCGGCATGCTTTTCACGTTGTTTGGTAGAAATCCACGCGCGCGTTCTGCCAAAAGCACCATTTGCATGCCTATCGTGTGGTTTTGCAGAAAACTGCGTCCGCGTCTACCAAAAGATGCATGCGCATGCTTAAAACGCGCTTTGGCACAAATCCATGTGCGGATGCTAAAAAGAGCAGCATCGGCATGCTTTTCACGTCGTTTGGTAGAAATCCGCGCGCGCGTTCTGCCAAAAGCACGATTTGCATGCATATCGTGTGGTTTTGCAGAAAACTGCGTCCGCGTCTACCAAAAGATGCATGCGCATGCTAAAAACGCGTTTTGGCACAAATCCATGTGCGGATGTTAAAAAGAGCAGCATCGGCATGCTTTTCACGTCGTTTGGTAGAAATCCACGCGCGCGTTCTGCGAAAAGCACCATTTGCATGCATATCGTGTGGTTTTGCAGAAAACTGCGTCCGCGTCTACCAAAAGATGCATGCGCATGCTTAAAACGCGTTTTGGCACAAATCCATGTGCGGGTGCTAAAAAGAGCAGCATCGGCATGCTTTTCACGTCGTTTGGTAGAAATCCACACGCGCGTTCTGCCAAAAGCACCATTTGCATGCCTATTGTGTGGTTTTGCAGAAAACTGCGTCCGCGTCTACCAAAAGATGCATGCGCATGCTTAAAACGCGCTTTGGCACAAATCCATGTGCGGATGTTAAAAAGAGCAGCATCGGCATGCTTTTCACGTTGTTTGGTAGAAATCCACGCGCGCGTTCTGCCAAAAGCACCATTTGGATGCCTATCGTGTGGTTTTGCAGAAAACTGCGTCCGCGTCTACCAAAAGATGCATGCGCATGCTAAAAACGCGTTTTGGCACAAATCCATGTGCGGGTGCTAAAAAGAGCAGCATCGGCATGCTTTTCACGTTGTTTGGTAGAAATCCACGCGCGCGTTCTGCCAAAAGCACCCTTTGCATGCCTATCGTGTGCTTTTGCAGAAAACTGCGTCCGCGTCTACCAAAAGATGCATGCGCATGCTTAAAACGCGCTTTGGCACAAATCCATGTGCGGATGCTAAAAAGAGCAGCATCGGCATGCTTTTCACGTCGTTTGGTAGAAATCCACGCGCGCGTTCTGCCAAAAGCACGATTTGCATGCATATCGTGTGGTTTTGCAGAAAACTGCGTCCGCGTCTACCAAAAGATGCATGCGCATGCTAAAAACGCGTTTTGGCACAAATCCATGTGCGGATGTTAAAAAGAGCAGCATCGGCATGCTTTTCACGTCGTTTGGTAGAAATCCACGCGCGCGTTCTGCCAAAAGCACCATTTGCATGCATATCGTGTGGTTTTGCAGAAAACTGCGTCCGCGTCTACCAAAAGATGCATGCGCATGCTTAAAACGCGTTTTGGCACAAATCCATGTGCGGGTGCTAAAAAGAGCAGCATCGGCATGCTTTTCACGTCGTTTGGTAGAAATCCACACGCGCGTTCTGCCAAAAGCACCATTTGCATGCATATCGTGTGGTTTTGCTGAAAACTGCGTCCGCGTCTACCAAAAGATGCATGCGCATGCTAAAAACGCGTTTTGGCACAAATCCATGTGCGGGTGCTAAAAAGAGCTTCATCGGCATGCTTTTCACGTCGTTTGGTAGAAATCCACGCGCGCGTTCTGCCAAAAGCACCATTTGCATGCCTATCGTGTGGTTTTGCAGAAAACTGCGTCCGCGTCTACCAAAAGATGCATGCGCATGCTTAAAACGCGCTTTGGCACAAATCCATGTGCGGATGTTAAAAAGAGCAGCATCGGTATGCTTTTCACGTCGTTTGGTAGAAATCCACGCGCGCGTTCTGCCAAAAGCACCATTTGCATGCATATCGTGTGGTTTTGCAGAAAACTGCGTCCGCGTCTACCAAAAGATGCATGCGCATGCTTAAAACGCGTTTTGGCACAAATCCATGTGCGGATGCTAAAAAGAGCAGCATCGGCATGGTTTTCACGTCGTTTGGTAGAAATCCACGCGCGCGTTCTGCCAAAAGCACGATTTGCATGCATATCGTGTGGTTTTGCAGAAAACTGCGTCCGCGTCTACCAAAAGATGCATGCGCATGCTAAAAACGCGTTTTGGCGCAAATCCATGTGCGGATGTTAAAAAGAGCAGCATCGGCATGCTTTTCACGTCGTTTGGTAGAAATCCACGCGCGCGTTCTGCCAAAAGCACCATTTGCATGCATATCGTGTGGTTTTGCAGAAAACTGCGTCCGCGTCTACCAAAAGATGCATGCGCATGCTTAAAACGCGTTTTGGCACAAATCCATGTGCGGATGCTAAAAAGAGCAGCATCGGCATGCTTTTCACGTCGTTTGGTAGAAATCCACGCGCGCGTTCTGCCAAAAGCACGATTTGCATGCATATCGTGTGGTTTTGCAGAAAACTGCGTCCGCGTCTACCAAAAGATGCATGCGCATGCTAAAAACGCGTTTTGGCGCAAATCCATGTGCGGATGTTAAAAAGAGCAGCATCGGCATGCTTTTCACGTCGTTTGGTAGAAATCCACGCGCGCGTTCTGCCAAAAGCACCATTTGCATGCATATCGTGTGGTTTTGCAGAAAACTGCGTCCGCGTCTACCAAAAGATGCATGCGCATGCTTAAAACGCGTTTTGGCACAAATCCATGTGCGGGTGCTAAAAAGAGCAGCATCGGCATGCTTTTCACGTCGTTTGGTAGAAATCCACACGCGCGTTCTGCCAAAAGCACCATTTGCATGCCTATTGTGTGGTTTTGCAGAAAACTGCGTCCGCGTCTACCAAAAGATGCATGCGCATGCTTAAAACGCGCTTTGGCACAAATCCATGTGCGGATGTTAAAAAGAGCAGCATCGGAATGCTTTTCACGTCGTTTGGTAGAAATCCACGCGCGCGTTCTGCCAAAAGCACCATTTGCATGCCTATTGTGTGGTTTTGCAGAAAACTGCGTCCGCGTCTACCAAAAGATGCATGCGCATGCTTAAAACGCGTTTTGGCACAAATCCATGTGCGGATGTTAAAAAGAGCAGCATCGGCATGCTTTTCACGTTGTTTGGTAGAAATCCACACGCGCGTTCTGCCAAAAGCACCATTTGCATGCCTATTGTGTGGTTTTGCAGAAAACTGCGTCCGCGTCTACCAAAAGATGCATGCGCATGCTTAAAACGCGTTTTGGCACAAATCCATGTGCGGGTGCTAAAAAGAGCAGCATCGGCATGCTTTTCACGTCGTTTGGTAAAAATCCACGCGCGCGTTCTGCCAAAAGCACCATTTGCATGCCTATCGTGTGGTTTTGCAGAAAACTGCGTCCGCGTCTACCAAAAGATGCATGCGCATGCTAAAAACGCGTTTTGGCACAAATCCATGTGCGGATGTTAAAAAGAGCAGCATCGGCATGCTTTTCACGTCGTTTGGTAGAAATCCACGCGCGCGTTCTGCCAAAAGCACCATTTGCATGCATATCGTGTGGTTTTGCAGAAAACTGCGTCCGCGTCTACCAAAAGATGCATGCGCATGCATAAAACGCGTTTTGGCACAAATCCATGTGCGGGTGCTAAAAAGAGCAGCATCGGCATGCTTTTCACGTCGTTTGGTAGAAATCCACGCGCGCGTTCTGCCAAAAGCACCATTTGCATGCATATCGTGTGGTTTTGCAGAAAACTGCGTCCGCGTCTACCAAAAGATGCATGCGCATGCTTAAAACGCGTTTTGGCACAAATCCATGTGCGGATGTTAAAAAGAGCAGCATCGGCATGCTTTTCACGTCGTTTGGTAGAAATCCACGCGCGCGTTCTGCCAAAAGCACCATTTGCATGCATATCGTGTGGTTTTGCAGAAAACTGCGTCCGCGTCTACCAAAAGATGCATGCGCATGCTTAAAACGCGTTTTGGCACAAATCCATGTGCGGGTGCTAAAAAGAGCAGCATCGGCATGCTTTTCACGTCGTTTGGTAGAAATCCACACGCGCGTTCTGCCAAAAGCACCATTTGCATGCCTATTGTGTGGTTTTGCAGAAAACTGCGTCCGCGTCTACCAAAAGATGCATGCGCATGCTTAAAACGCGCTTTGGCACAAATCCATGTGCGGATGTTAAAAAGAGCAGCATCGGCATGCTTTTCACGTCGTTTGGTAGAAATCCACGCGCGCGTTCTGCCAAAAGCACCATTTGCATGCATATCGTGTGGTTTTGCAGAAAACTGCGTCCGCGTCTACCAAAAGATGCATGCGCATGCATAAAACGCGTTTTGGCACAAATCCATGTGCGGGTGCTAAAAAGAGCAGCATCGGCATGCTTTTCACGTCGTTTGGTAGAAATCCACGCGCGCGTTCTGCCAAAAGCACCATTTGCATGCATATCGTGTGGTTTTGCAGAAAACTGCGTCCGCGTCTACCAAAAGATGCATGCGCATGCTTAAAACGCGTTTTGGCACAAATCCATGTGCGGGTGCTAAAAAGAGCAGCATCGGCATGCTTTTCACGTCGTTTGGTAGAAATCCACGCGCGCGTTCTGCCAAAAGCACCATTTGCATGCATATCGTGTGGTTTTGCAGAAAACTGCGTCCGCGTCTACCAAAAGATGCATGCGCATGCTAAAAACGCGTTTTGGCACAAATCCATGTGCGGGTGCTAAAAAGAGCAGCATCGGCATGCTTTTCACGTCGTTTGGTAGAAATCCACGCGGGCGTTCTGCCAAAAGCCCCATTTGCATGCCTATCGTGTGGTTTTGCAGAAAACTGCGTCCGCGTCTACCAAAAGATGCATGCGCATGCTTAAAACGCGTTTTGGCACAAATCCATGTGCGGGTGCTAAAAAGAGCAGCATCGGCATGCTTTTCACGTCGTTTGGTAGAAATCCACACGCGCGTTCTGCCAAAAGCACCATTTGCATGCCTATTGTGTGGTTTTGCAGAAAACTACGTCCGCGTCTACCAAAAGATGCATGCGCATGCTTAAAACGCGCTTTGGCACAAATCCATGTGCGGATGTTAAAAAGAGCAGCATCGGCATGCTTTTCACGTTGTTTGGTAGAAATCCACGCGCGCGTTCTGCCAAAAGCACCATTTGCATGCCTATCGTGTGGTTTTGCAGAAAACTGCGTCCGCGTCTACCAAAAGATGCATGCGCATGCTAAAAACGCGTTTTGGCACAAATCCATGTGCGGGTGCTAAAAAGAGCAGCATCGGCATGCTTTTCACGTTGTTTGGTAGAAATCCACGCGCGCGTTCTGCCAAAAGCACCATTTGCATGCCTATCGTGTGGTTTTGCAGAAAACTGCGTCCGCGTCTACCAAAAGATGCATGCGCATGCTAAAAACGCGTTTTGGCACAAATCCATGTGCGGATGTTAAAAAGAGCAGCATCGGCATGCTTTTCACGTCGTTTGGTAGAAATCCACGCGCGCGTTCTGCCAAAAGCACCATTTGCATGCATATCGTGTGGTTTTGCAGAAAACTGCGTCCGCGTCTACCAAAAGATGCATGCGCATGCATAAAACGCGTTTTGGCACAAATCCATGTGCGGGTGCTAAAAAGAGCAGCATCGGCATGCTTTTCACGTCGTTTGGTAGAAATCCACACGCGCGTTCTGCCAAAAGCACCATTTGCATGCCTATTGTGTGGTTTTGCAGAAAACTACGTCCGCGTCTACCAAAAGATGCATGCGCATGCTTAAAACGCGCTTTGGCACAAATCCATGTGCGGATGTTAAAAAGAGCAGCATCGGCATGCTTTTCACGTCGTTTGGTAGAAATCCACGCGCGCGTTCTGCCAAAAGCACCATTTGCATGCATATCGTGTGGTTTTGCAGAAAACTGCGTCCGCGTCTACCAAAAGATGCATGCGCATGCTTAAAACGCGCTTTGGCACAAATCCATGTGCGGATGTTAAAAAGAGCAGCATCGGCATGCTTTTCACGTTGTTTGGTAGAAATCCACGCGCGCGTTCTGCCAAAAGCACCATTTGCATGCCTATCGTGTGGTTTTGCAGAAAACTGCGTCCGCGTCTACCAAAAGATGCATGCGCATGCTAAAAACGCGTTTTGGCACAAATCCATGTGCGGGTGCTAAAAAGAGCAGCATCGGCATGCTTTTCACGTTGTTTGGTAGAAATCCACGCGCGCGTTCTGCCAAAAGCACCATTTGCATGCCTATCGTGTGGTTTTGCAGAAAACTGCGTCCGCGTCTACCAAAAGATGCATGCGCATGCTTAAAACGCGCTTTGGCACAAATCCATGTGCGGATGCTAAAAAGAGCAGCATCGGCATGCTTTTCACGTCGTTTGGTAGAAATCCGCGCGCGCGTTCTGCCAAAAGCACGATTTGCATGCATATCGTGTGGTTTTGCAGAAAACTGCGTCCGCGTCTACCAAAAGATGCATGCGCATGCTAAAAACGCGTTTTGGCACAAATCCATGTGCGGATGTTAAAAAGAGCAGCATCGGCATGCTTTTCACGTCGTTTGGTAGAAATCCACGCGCGCGTTCTGCCAAAAGCACCATTTGCATGCATATCGTGTGGTTTTGCAGAAAACTGCGTCCGCGTCTACCAAAAGATGCATGCGCATGCTTAAAACGCGTTTTGGCACAAATCCATGTGCGGGTGCTAAAAAGAGCAGCATCGGCATGCTTTTCACGTCGTTTGGTAGAAATCCACACGCGCGTTCTGCCAAAAGCACCATTTGCATGCCTATTGTGTGGTTTTGCAGAAAACTGCGTCCGCGTCTACCAAAAGATGCATGCGCATGCTTAAAACGCGTTTTGGCACAAATCCATGTGCGGGTGCTAAAAAGAGCAGCATCGGCATGCTTTTCACGTCGTTTGGTAGAAATCCACACGCGCGTTCTGCCAAAAGCACCATTTGCATGCCTATTGTGTGGTTTTGCAGAAAACTGCGTCCGCGTCTACCAAAAGATGCATGCGCATGCTTAAAACGCGCTTTGGCACAAATCCATGTGCGGATGTTAAAAAGAGCAGCATCGGCATGCTTTTCACGTCGTTTGGTAGAAATCCACGCGCGCGTTCTGCCGAAAGCAGCATTTGCATGCATATCGTGTGCTTTTGCAGAAAACTGCGTCCGCGTCTACCAAAAGATGCATGCGCATGCTTAAAACGCGCTTTG
The DNA here is from genome assembly GCF_050947875.1 of Dermacentor variabilis. Taxonomy (NCBI): domain Eukaryota; kingdom Metazoa; phylum Arthropoda; class Arachnida; order Ixodida; family Ixodidae; genus Dermacentor; species Dermacentor variabilis. The sequence goes on along the minus strand of NW_027460546.1, from coordinate 19,647 downwards.
GCACAAATCCATGTGCGGATGTTAAAAAGAGCAGCATCGGCATGCTTTTCACGTTGTTTGGTAGAAATCCACGCGCGCGTTCTGCCAAAAGCACCATTTGGATGCCTATCGTGTGGTTTTGCAGAAAACTGCGTCCGCGTCTACCAAAAGATGCATGCGCATGCTAAAAACGCGTTTTGGCACAAATCCATGTGCGGGTGCTAAAAAGAGCAGCATCGGCATGCTTTTCACGTTGTTTGGTAGAAATCCACGCGCGCGTTCTGCCAAAAGCACCCTTTGCATGCCTATCGTGTGGTTTTGCAGAAAACTGCGTCCGCGTCTACCAAAAGATGCATGCGCATGCTTAAAACGCGCTTTGGCACAAATCCATGTGCGGATGCTAAAAAGAGCAGTATCGGCATGCTTTTCACGTCGTTTGGTAGAAATCCACGCGCGCGTTCTGCCAAAAGCACGATTTGCATGCATATCGTGTGGTTTTGCAGAAAACTGCGTCCGCGTCTACCAAAAGATGCATGCGCATGCTAAAAACGCGTTTTGGCACAAATCCATGTGCGGATGTTAAAAAGAGCAGCATCGGCATGCTTTTCACGTCGTTTGGTAGAAATCCACGCGCGCGTTCTGCCAAAAGCACCATTTGCATGCATATCGTGTGGTTTTGCAGAAAACTGCGTCCGCGTCTACCAAAAGATGCATGCGCATGCTTAAAACGCGTTTTGGCACAAATCCATGTGCGGGTGCTAAAAAGAGCAGCATCGGCATGCTTTTCACGTCGTTTGGTAGAAATCCACACGCGCGTTCTGCCAAAAGCACCATTTGCATGCCTATTGTGTGGTTTTGCAGAAAACTGCGTCCGCGTCTACCAAAAGATGCATGCGCATGCTTAAAACGCGCTTTGGCACAAATCCATGTGCGGATGCTAAAAAGAGCAGCATCGGCATGCTTTTCACGTCGTTTGGTAGAAATCCACGCGCGCGTTCTGCCAAAAGCACCATTTGCATGCCTATCGTGTGGTTTTGCAGAAAACTGCGTCCGCGTCTACCAAAAGATGCATGCGCATGCTAAAAACGCGTTTTGGCACAAATCCATGTGCGGATGTTAAAAAGAGCAGCATCGGCATGCTTTTCACGTCGTTTGGTAGAAATCCACGCGCGCGTTCTGCCAAAAGCACCATTTGCATGCATATCGTGTGGTTTTGCAGAAAACTGCGTCCGCGTCTACCAAAAGATGCATGCGCATGCATAAAACGCGTTTTGGCACAAATCCATGTGCGGGTGCTAAAAAGAGCAGCATCGGCATGCTTTTCACGTCGTTTGGTAGAAATCCACGCGCGCGTTCTGCCAAAAGCACCATGTGCATGCATATCGTGTGGTTTTGCGGAAAACTGCGTCCGCGTCTACCAAAAGATGCATGCGCATGCTTAAAACGCGTTTTGGCACAAATCCATGTGCGGGTGCTAAAAAGAGCAGCATCGGCATGCTTTTCACGTCGTTTGGTAGAAATCCACGCGCGCGTTCTCCCAAAAGCACCATTTGCATGCATATCGTGTGGTTTTGCAGAAAACTGCGTCCGCGTCTACCAAAAGATGCATGCGCATGCTAAAAACGCGTTTTGGCACAAATCCATGTGCGGATGTTAAAAAGAGCAGCATCGGCATGCTTTTCACGTCGTTTGGTAGAAATCCACGCGCGCGTTCTGCCAAAAGCACCATTTGCATGCATATCGTGTGGTTTTGCAGAAAACTGCGTCCGCGTCTACCAAAAGATGCATGCGCATGCTAAAAACGCGTTTTGGCACAAATCCATGTGCGGGTGCTAAAAAGAGCAGCATCGGCATGCTTTTCACGTCGTTTGGTAGAAATCCACGCGCGCGTTCTGCCAAAAGCACCATTTGCATGCATATCGTGTGGTTTTGCAGAAAACTGCGTCCGCGTCTACCAAAAGATGCATGCGCATGCATAAAACGCGTTTTGGCACAAATCCATGTGCGGGTGCTAAAAAGAGCAGCATCGGCATGCTTTTCACGTCGTTTGGTAGAAATCCACGCGCGCGTTCTGCCAAAAGCACCATGTGCATGCATATCGTGTGGTTTTGCGGAAAACTGCGTCCGCGTCTACCAAAAGATGCATGCGCATGCTTAAAACGCGTTTTGGCACAAATCCATGTGCGGGTGCTAAAAAGAGCAGCATCGGCATGCTTTTCACGTCGTTTGGTAGAAATCCACGCGCGCGTTCTCCCAAAAGCACCATTTGCATGCATATCGTGTGGTTTTGCAGAAAACTGCGTCCGCGTCTACCAAAAGATGCATGCGCATGCTAAAAACGCGTTTTGGCACAAATCCATGTGCGGATGTTAAAAAGAGCAGCATCGGCATGCTTTTCACGTCGTTTGGTAGAAATCCACGCGCGCGTTCTGCCAAAAGCACCATTTGCATGCATATCGTGTGGTTTTGCAGAAAACTGCGTCCGCGTCTACCAAAAGATGCATGCGCATGCTAAAAACGCGTTTTGGCACAAATCCATGTGCGGGTGCTAAAAAGAGCAGCATCGGCATGCTTTTCACGTCGTTTGGTAGAAATCCACGCGCGCGTTCTGCCAAAAGCACCATTTGCATGCATATCGTGTGGTTTTGCAGAAAACTGCGTCCGCGTCTACCAAAAGATGCATGCGCATGCATAAAACGCGTTTTGGCACAAATCCATGTGCGGGTGCTAAAAAGAGCAGCATCGGCATGCTTTTCACGTCGTTTGGTAGAAATCCACGCGCGCGTTCTGCCAAAAGCACCATTTGCATGCATATCGTGTGGTTTTGCAGAAAACTGCGTCCGCGTCTACCAAAAGATGCATGCGCATGCTTAAAACGCGTTTTGGCACAAATCCATGTGCGGGTGCTAAAAAGAGCAGCATCGGCATGCTTTTCACGTCGTTTGGTAGAAATCCACGCGCGCGTTCTGCCAAAAGCACCATTTGCATGCATATCGTGTGGTTTTGCAGAAAACTGCGTCCGCGTCTACCAAAAGATGCATGCGCATGCTAAAAACGCGTTTTGGCACAAATCCATGTGCGGGTGTTAAAAAGAGCAGCATCGGCATGCTTTTCACGTCGTTTGGTAGAAATCCACGCGCGCGTTCTGCCAAAAGCACCATTTGCATGCATATCGTGTGGTTTTGCAGAAAACTGCGCCCGCGTCTACCAAAAGATGCATGCGCATGCTAAAAACGCGTTTTGGCACAAATCCATGTGCGGGTGCTAAAAAGAGCAGCATCGGCATGCTTTTCACGTCGTTTGGTAGAAATCCACGCGGGCGTTCTGCCAAAAGCACCATTTGCATGCCTATCGTGTGGTTTTGCAGAAAACTGCGTCCGCGTCTACCAAAAGATGCATGCGCATGCTTAAAACGCGTTTTGGCACAAATCCATGTGCGGGTGCTAAAAAGAGCAGCATCGGCATGCTTTTCACGTTGTTTGGTAGAAATCCACGCGCGCGTTCTGCCAAAAGCACCATTTGCATGCCTATCGTGTGGTTTTGCAGAAAACTGCGTCCGCGTCTACCAAAAGATGCATGCGCATGCTTAAAACGCGCTTTGGCACAAATCCATGTGCGGATGTTAAAAAGAGCAGCATCGGCATGCTTTTCACGTTGTTTGGTAGAAATCCACGCGCGCGTTCTGCCAAAAGCACCATTTGCATGCCTATCGTGTGGTTTTGCAGAAAACTGCGTCCGCGTCTACCAAAAGATGCATGCGCATGCTAAAAACGCGTTTTGGCACAAATCCATGTGCGGGTGCTAAAAAGAGCAGCATCGGCATGCTTTTCACGTTGTTTGGTAGAAATCCACGCGCGCGTTTTGCCAAAAGCACCATTTGCATGCCTATCGTGTGGTTTTGCAGAAAACTGCGTCCGCGTCTACCAAAAGATGCATGCGCATGCTTAAAACGCGCTTTGGCACAAATCCATGTGCGGATGCTAAAAAGAGCAGCATCGGCATGCTTTTCACGTTGTTTGGTAGAAATCCACACGCGCGCTCTGCCAAAAGCACGATTTGCATGCATATCGTGTGGTTTTGCAGAAAACTGCGTCCGCGTCTACCAAAAGATGCATGCGCATGCTTAAAACGCGCTTTGGCACAAATCCATGTGCGGATGTTAAAAAGAGCAGCATCGGCATGCTTTTCACGTTGTTTGGTAGAAATCCACGCGCGCGTTCTGCCAAAAGCACCATTTGCATGCCTATCGTGTGGTTTTGCAGAAAACTGCGTCCGCGTCTACCAAAGATGCATGCGCATGCTAAAACGCGTTTTGGCACAAATCCATGTGCGGGTGCTAAAAGAGCAGCATCGGCATGCTTTTCACGTTGTTTGGTAGAAATCCACGCGCGCGTTCTGCCAAAAGCACCTTTTGCATGCCTATCGTGTGGTTTTGCAGAAAACTGCGTCCGCGTCTACCAAAAGATGCATGCGCATGCTTAAAACGCGCTTTGGCACAAATCCATGTGCGGATGCTAAAAAGAGCAGCATCGGCATGCTTTTCACGTCGTTTGGTAGAAATCCACATGCGCGTTCTGCCAAAAGCACCATTTGCATGCCTATTGTGTGGTTTTGCAGAAAACTGCGTCCGCGTCTACCAAAAGATGCATGCGCATGCTTAAAACGCGCTTTGGCACAAATCCATGTGCGGATGTTAAAAAGAGCAGCATCGGCATGCTTTTCACGTCGTTTGGTAGAAATCCACGCGCGCGTTCTGCCAAAAGCACCATTTGCATGCATATCGTGTGGTTTTGCAGAAAACTGCGTCCGCGTCTACCAAAAGATGCATGCGCATGCTTAAAACGCGCTTTGGCACAAATCCATGTGCGGATGTTAAAAAGAGCAGCATCGGCATGCTTTTCACGTTGTTTGTAGAAATCCACGAGCGCGTTCTGCCAAAAGCACCATTTGCATGCCTATCGTGTGGTTTTGCAGAAAACTGCGTCCGCGTCTACCAAAAGATGCATGCGCATGCTTAAAACGCGTTTTGGCACAAATCCATGTGCGGGTGCTAAAAAGAGCAGCATCGGCATGCTTTTCACGTCGTTGGTAGAAATCCACGCGCGCGTTCTGCCAAAAGCACCATTTGCATGCATATCGTGTGCTTTTGCAGAAAACTGCGTCCGCGTCTACCAAAAGATGCATGCGCATGCTAAAAACGCGTTTTGGCACAAATCCATGTGCGGATGTTAAAAAGAGCAGCATCGGCATGCTTTTCACGTCGTTTGGTAGAAATCCACGCGCGCGTTCTGCCAAAAGCACCATTTGCATGCATATCGTGTGGTTTTGCAGAAAACTGCGTCCGCGTCTACCAAGAGATGCATGCGCATGCTTAAAACGCGCTTTGGCACAAATCCATGTGCGGATGCTAAAAAGAGCAGCATCGGCATGCTTTTCACGTCGTTTGGCAGAAATCCACACACGCGTTCTGCCAAAAGCACGATTTGCATGCATATCGTGTGGTTTTGCAGAAAACTGCGTCCGCGTCTACCAAAAGATGCATGCGCATGCTTAAAACGCGCTTTGGCACAAATCCATGTGCGGGTGCTAAAAAGAGCAGCATCGGCATGCTTTTCACGTCGTTTGGTAGAAATCCACGCGCGCGTTCTGCCAAAAGCACCATTTGCATGCCTATCGTGTGGTTTTGCAGAAAACTGCGTCCGCGTCTACCAAAAGATGCATGCGCATGCTTAAAACGCGCTTTGGCACAAATCCATGTGCGGGTGCTAAAAAGAGCAGCATCGGCATGCTTTTCACGTCGTTTGGTAGAAATCCACGCGCGCGTTCTGCCAAAAGCACCATTTGCATGCCTATCGTGTGGTTTTGCAGAAAACTGCGTCCGCGTCTACCAAAAGATGCATGCGCATGCTTAAAACGCGTTTTGGCACAAATCCATGTGCGGGTGCTAAAAAGAGCAGCATCGGCATGCTTTTCACGTCGTTTGGTAGAAATCCACGCGCGCGTTCTGCCAAAAGCACGATTTGCATGCATATCGTGTGGTTTTGCAGAAAACTGCGTCCGCGTCTACCAAAAGATGCATGCGCATGCTAAAAACGCGTTTTGGCACAAATCCATGTGCGGATGTTAAAAAGAGCAGCATCGGCATGCTTTTCACGTCGTTGGTAGAAATCCACGCGCGTGTTCTGCCAAAAGCACCATTTGCATGCATATCGTGTGGTTTTGCAGAAAACTGCGTCCGCGTCTACCAAAAGATGCATGCGCATGCTTAAAACGCGTTTTGGCACAAATCCATGTGCGGGTGCTAAAAAGAGCAGCATCGGCATGCTTTTCACGTCGTTTGGTAGAAATCCACGCGCGCGTTCTGCCAAAAGCACCATTTGCATGCATATCGTGTGGTTTTGCAGAAAACTGCGTCCGCGTCTACCAAAAGATGCATGCGCATGCTAAAAACGCGTTTTGGCACAAATCCATGTGCGGATGTTAAAAAGAGCAGCATCGGCATGCTTTTCACGTCGTTTGGTAGAAATCCACGCGCGCGTTCTGCCAAAAGCACCATTTGCATGCATATCGTGTGGTTTTGCAGAAAACTGCGTCCGCGTCTACCAAAAGATGCATGCGCATGCTTAAAACGCGCTTTGGCACAAATCCATGTGCGGATGTTAAAAAGAGCAGCATCGGCATGCTTTTCACGTCGTTTGGTAGAAATCCACGCGCGCGTTCTGCCAAAAGCACCATTTGCATGCCTATCGTGTGGTTTTGCAGAAAACTGCGTCCGCGTCTACCAAAAGATGCATGCGCATGTTAAAAACGCGTTTTGGCACAAATCCATGTGCGGGTGCTAAAAAGAGCAGCATCGGCATGCTTTTCACGTTGTTTGGTAGAAATCCACGCGCGCGTTCTGCCAAAAGCACCATTTGCATGCCTATCGTGTGGTTTTGCAGAAAACTGCGTCCGCGTCTACCAAAAGATGCATGCGCATGCTTAAAACGCGCTTTGGCACAAATCCATGTGCGGATGCTAAAAAGAGCAGCATCGGCATGCTTTTCACGTCGTTTGGTAGAAATCCACACGCGCGTTCTGCCAAAAGCACGATTTGCATGCATATCGTGTGGTTTTGCAGAAAACTGCGTCCGCGTCTACCAAAAGATGCATGCGCATGCTAAAAACGCGTTTTGCCACAAATCCATGTGCGGATGTTAAAAAGAGCAGCATCGGCATGCTTTTCACGTCGTTTGGTAGAAATCCACGCGCGCGTTCTGCCAAAAGCACCATTTGCATGCATATCGTGTGGTTTTGCAGAAAACTGCGTCCGCGTCTACCAAAAGATGCATGCGCATGCTTAAAACGCGCTTTGGCACAAATCCATGTGCGGGTGCTAAAAAGAGCAGCATCGGCATGCTTTTCACGTCGTTTGGTAGAAATCCACGCGCGCGTTCTGCCAAAAGCACCATTTGCATGCATATCGTGTGGTTTTGCAGAAAACTGCGTCCGCGTCTACCAAAAGATGCATGCGCATGCTTAAAACGCGCTTTGGCACAAATCCATGTGCGGATGTTAAAAAGAGCAGCATCGGCATGCTTTTCACGTTGTTTGGTAGAAATCCACGAGCGCGTTCTGCCAAAAGCACCATTTGCATGCCTATCGTTTGGTTTTGCATAAAACTGCGTCCGCGTCTACCAAAAGATGCATGCGCATGCTTAAAACGCTTTTTGGCACAAATCCATGTGCGGGTGCTAAAAAGAGCAGCATCGGCATGCTTTTCACGTCGTTTGGTAGAAATCCACGCGCGCGTTCTGCCAAAAGCACCATTTGCATGCATATCGTGTGGTTTTGCAGAAAACTGCGTCCGCGTCTACCAAAAGATGCATGCGCATGCTAAAAACGCGTTTTGGCACAAATCCATGTGCGGATGTTAAAAAGAGCAGCATCGGCATGCTTTTCACGTCGTTTGGTAGAAATCCACGGCGCGCGTTCTGCCAAAAGCACCATTTGCATGCATATCGTGTGGTTTTGCAGAAAACTGCGTCCGCGTCTACCAAAAGATGCATGCGCATGCTAAAAACGCGTTTTGGCACAAATCCATGTGCGGGTGCTAAAAAGAGCAGCATCGGCATGCTTTTCACGTCGTTTGGTAGAAATCCACACGCGCGTCCTGCCAAAAGCACCATTTGCATGCCTATCGTGTGGTTTTGCAGAAAACTGCGTCCGCGTCTACCAAAAGATGCATCCGCATGCTTAAAACGCGCTTTGGCACAAATCCATGTGCGGGTGCTAAAAAGAGCAGCATCGGCATGCTTTTCACGTCGTTTGGTAGAAATCCACGCGCGCGTTCTGCCAAAAGCACCATTTGCATGCCTATCGTGTGGTTTTGCAGAAAACTGCGTCCGCGTCTACCAAAAGATGCATGCGCGTGCTTAAAACGCGTTTTGGCACAAATCCATGTGCGGGTGCTAAAAAGAGCAGCATCGGCATGCTTTTCACGTCGTTTGGTAGAAATCCACGCGCGCGTTCTGCCAAAAGCACGATTTGCATGCATATCGTGTGGTTTTGCAGAAAACTGCGTCCGCGTCTACCAAAAGATGCATGCGCATGCTAAAAACGCGTTTTGGCACAAATCCATGTGCGGATGTTAAAAAGAGCAGCATCGGCATGCTTTTCACGTCGTTTGGTAGAAATCCACGCACGCGTTCTGCCAAAAGCACCATTTGCATGCATATCGTGTGGTTTTGCAGAAAACTGCGTCCGCGTCTACCAAAAGATGCATGCGCATGCTTAAAACGCGTTTTGGCACAAATCCATGTGCGGGTGCTAAAAAGAGCAGCATCGGCATGCTTTTCACGTCGTTTGGTAGAAATCCACGCGCGCGTTCTGCCAAAAGCACCATTTGCATGCATATCGTGTGGTTTTGCAGAAAACTGCGTCCGCGTCTACCAAAAGATGCATGCGCATGCTAAAAACGCGTTTTGGCACAAATCCATGTGCGGATGTTAAAAAGAGCAGCATCGGCATGCTTTTCGCGTCGTTTGGTAGAAATCCACGCGCGCGTTCTGCCAAAAGCACCATTTGCATGCATATCGTGTGGTTTTGCAGAAAACTGCGTCCGCGTCTACCAAAAGATGCATGCGCATGCTTAAAACGCGCTTTGGCACAAATCCATGTGCGGATGTTAAAAAGAGCAGCATCGGCATGCTTTTCACGTTGTTTGGTAGAAATCCACGCGCGCGTTCTGCCAAAAGCACCATTTGCATGCCTATCGTGTGGTTTTGCAGAAAACTGCGTCCGCGTCTACCAAAAGATGCATGCGCATGCTAAAAACGCGTTTTGGCACAAATCCATGTGCGGGTGCTAAAAAGAGCAGCATCGGCATGCTTTTCACGTTGTTTGGTAGAAATCCACGCGCGCGTTCTGCCAAAAGCACCATTTGCATGCCTATCGTGTGGTTTTGCAGAAAACTGCGTCCGCGTCTACCAAAAGATGCATGCGCATGCTTAAAACGCGCTTTTGGCACAAATCCATGTGCGGATGCTAAAAAGAGCGGCATCGGCATGCTTTTGACGTCGTTTGTAGAAATCCACACGCGCGTTCTGCCGAAAGCACGATTTGCATGCATATCGTGTGGTTTTGCAGAAAACTGCGTCCGCGTCTACCAAAAGATGCATGCGCATGCTAAAAACGCGTTTTGGCACAAATCCATGTGCGGATGTTAAAAAGAGCAGCATCGGCATGCTTTTCACGTCGTTTGGTAGAAATCCACGCGCGCGTTCTGCCAAAAGCACCATTTGCATGCATATCGTGTGGTTTTGCAGAAAAACTGCGTCCGCGTCTACCAAAAGATGCATGCGCATGCTTAAAACGCGTTTTGGCACAAATCCATGTGCGGGTGCTAAAAAGAGCAGCATCGGCATGCTTTTCACGTCGTTTGGTAGAAATCGACGCGCGCGTTCTGCCAAAAGCACCATTTGCATGCATATCGTGTGGTTTTGCAGAAAACTGCGTCCGCGTCTACCAAAAGATGCATGCGCATGCTAAAAACGCGTTTTGGCACAAATCCATGTGCGGATGTTAAAAAGAGCAGCATCGGCATGCTTTTCACGTCGTTTGGTAGAAATCCACGCGCGCGTTCTGCCAAAAGCACCATTTGCATGCATATCGTGTGGTTTTGCAGAAAACTGCGTCCGCGTCTACCAAAAGATGCATGCGCATGCTTAAAACGCGCTTTGGCACAAATCCATGTGCGGATGTTAAAAAGAGCAGCATCGGCATGCTTTTCACGTTGTTTGGTAGAAATCCACGCGCGCGTTCTGCCAAAAGCACCATTTGCATGCCTATCGTGTGGTTTTGCAGAAAACTGCGTCCGCGTCTACCAAAAGATGCATGCGCATGCTAAAAACGCGTTTTGGCACAAATCCATGTGCGGGTGCTAAAAAGAGCAGCATCGGCATGCTTTTCACGTTGTTTGGTAGAAATCCACGCGCGCGTTCTGCCAAAAGCACCATTTGCATGCCTATCGTGTGGTTTTGCAGAAAACTGCGTCCGCGTCTACCAAAAGATGCATGCGCATGCTTAAAACGCGCTTTGGCACAAATCCATGTGCGGATGCTAAAAAGAGCGGCATCGGCATGCTTTTCACGTCGTTTGGTAGAAATCCACACGCGCGTTCTGCCAAAAGCACGATTTGCATGCATATCGTGTGGTTTTGCAGAAAACTGCGTCCGCGTCTACCAAAAGATGCATGCGCATGCTAAAAACGCGTTTTGGCACAAATCCATGTGCGGATGTTAAAAAGAGCAGCATCGGCATGCTTTTCACGTCGTTTGGTAGAAATCCACGCGCGCGTTCTGCCAAAAGCACCATTTGAATGCATATCGTGTGGTTTTGCAGAAAACTGCGTCCGCGTCTACCAAAAGATGCATGCGCATGCTTAAAACGCGCTTTGGCACAAATCCATGTGCGGATGTTAAAAAGAGCAGCATCGGCATGCTTTTCACGTTGTTTGGTAGAAATCCACGCGCGCGTTCTGCCAAAAGCACCATTTGCATGCCTATCGTGTGGTTTTGCAGAAAACTGTGTCCGCGTCTACCAAAAGATGCATGCGCATGCTAAAAACGCGTTTTGGCACAAATCCATGTGCGGGTGCTAAAAAGAGCAGCATCGGCATGCTTTCACGTTGTTTGGTAGAAATCCACGCGCGCGTTCTGCCAAAAGCACCATTTACATGCCTATCGTGTGGTTTTGCAGAAAACTGCGTCCGCGTCTACCAAAAGATGCATGCGCATGCTTAAAACGCGCTTTGGCACAAATCCATGTGCGGATGCTAAAAAGAGCAGCATCGGCATGCTTTTCACGTCGTTTGGTAGAAATCCACGCGCGCGTTCTGCCAAAAGCACGATTTGCATGCATATCGTGTGGTTTTGCAGAAAACTGCGTCCGCGTCTACCAAAAGATGCATGCGCATGCTTAAAAACGCGCTTTGGCACAAATCCATGTGCGGATGTTAAAAAGAGCAGCATCGGCATGCTTTTCACGTTGTTTGTAGAAATCCACGCGCGCGTTCTGCCAAAAGCACCATTTGCATGCCTATCGTGTGGTTTGCAGAAAACTGCGTCCGCGTCTACCAAAAGATGCATGCGCATGCTAAAAACGCGTTTTGGCACAAATCCATGTGCGGGTGCTAAAAAGAGCAGCATCGGCATGCTTTTCACGTTGTTTGGTAGAAATCCACGCGCGCGTTCTGCCAAAAGCACCATTTGCATGCCTATCGTGTGGTTTTGCAGAAAACTGCGTCCGCGTCTACCAAAAGATGCATGCGCATGCTTAAAACGCGCTTTGGCACAAATCCATGTGCGGATGCTAAAAAGAGCAGCATCGGCATGCTTTTCACGTCGTTTGGTAGAAATCCACGCGCGCGTTCTGCCAAAAGCACCATTTGCATGCATATCGTGTGGTTTTGCAGAAAACTGCGTTCGCGTCTACCAAAAGATGCATGCGCATGCTTAAAAACGCGTTTTGCACAAATCCATGTGCGGGTGCTAAAAAGAGCAGCATCGGCATGCTTTTGACGTTGTTTGGTAGAAATCCACGAGCGCGTTCTGCCAAAAGCACCATTTGCATGCCTATCGTGTGGTTTTGCAGAAAACTGCGTCCGCGTCTACCAAAAGATGCATGCGCATGCTTAAAACGCGCTTTGGCACAAATCCATGTGCGGGTGCTAAAAAGAGCAGCATCGGCATGCTTTTCACGTCGTTTGGTAGAAATCCACGCGCGCGTTCTGCCAAAAGCACCATTTGCATGCATATCGTGTGGTTTTGCAGAAAACTGCGTCCGCGTCTACCAAAAGATGCATGCGCATGCTAAAAACGCGTTTTGGCACAAATCCATGTGCGGATGTTAAAAAGAGCAGCATCGGCATGCTTTTCACGTCGTTTGGTAGAAATCCACGCGCGCGTTCTGCCAAAAGCACCATTTGCATGCATATCGTGTGGTTTTGCAGAAAACTGCGTCCGCGTCTACCAAAAGATGCATGCGCATGCTTAAAACGCGTTTTGGCACAAATCCATGTGCGGGTGCGTAAAAAGAGCAGCATCGGCATGCTTTTCACGTCGTTTGGTAGAAATCCACGCGCGCGTTCTGCCAAAAGCACCATTTGCATGCATATCGTGTGGTTTTGCAGAAAACTGCGTCCGCGTCTACCAAAAGATGCATGCGCATGCTAAAAACGCGTTTTGGCACAAATCCATGTGCGGATGTTAAAAAGAGCAGCATCGCATGCTTTTCACGTCGTTTGGTAGAAATCCACGCGCGCGTTCTGCCAAAAGCACCATTTGCATGCATATCGTGTGGTTTGCAGAAAACTGCGTCCGCGTCTACCAAAAGATGCATGCGCATGCTTAAAACGCGCTTTGGCACAAATCCATGTGCGGATGTTAAAAAGAGCAGCATCGGCATGCTTTTCACGTTGTTTGGTAGAAATCCACGCGCGCGTTCTGCCAAAAGCACCATTGCATGCCTATCGTGTGGTTTTGCAGAAAACTGCGTCCGCGTCTACCAAAAGATGCATGCGCATGCTAAAAACGCGTTTTGGCACAAATCCATGTGCGGGTGCTAAAAAGAGCAGCATCGGCATGCTTTTCACGTTGTTTGGTAGAAATCCACGCGCGCGTTCTGCCAAAAGCACCATTTGCATGCCTATCGTGTGGTTTTGCAGAAAACTGCGTCCGCGTCTACCAAAAGATGCATGCGCATGCTTAAAACGCGCTTTGGCACAAATCCATGTGCGGATGCTAAAAAGAGCGGCATCGGCATGCTTTTCACGTCGTTTGGTAGAAATCCACACGCGCGTTCTGCCAAAAGCACGATTTGCATGCATATCGTGTGGTTTTGCAGAAAACTGCGTCCGCGTCTACCAAAAGATGCATGCGCATGCTAAAAACGCGTTTTGGCACAAATCCATGTGCGGATGTTAAAAAGAGCAGCATCGGCATGCTTTTCACGTCGTTTGGTAGAAATCCACGCGCGCGTTCTGCCAAAAGCACCATTTGCATGCATATCGTGTGGTTTTGCAGAAAACTGCGTCCGCGTCTACCAAAAGATGCATGCGCATGCTTAAAACGCGCTTTGGCACAAATCCATGTGCGGATGTTAAAAAGAGCAGCATCGGCATGCTTTTCACGTTGTTTGGTAGAAATCCACGCGCGCGTTCTGCCAAAAGCACCATTTGCATGCCTATCGTGTGGTTTTGCAGAAAACTGCGTCCGCGTCTACCAAAAGATGCATGCGCATGCTAAAAACGCGTTTTGGCACAAATTCATGTGCGGGTGCTAAAAAGAGCAGCATCGGCATGCTTTTCACGTTGTTTGGTAGAAATCCACGTGCGCGTTCTGCCAAAAGCACCATTTGCATGCCTATCGTGTGGTTTTGCAGAAAACTGCGTCCGCGTCTACCAAAAGATGCATGCGCATGCTTAAAACGCGCTTTGGCACAAATCCATGTGCGGATGCTAAAAAGAGCAGCATCGGCATGCTTTTCACGTCGTTTGGTAGAAATCCACACGCGCGTTCTGCCAAAAGCACGATTTGCATGCATATCGTGTGGTTTTGCAGAAAACTGCGTCCGCGTCTACCAAAAGATGCATGCGCATGCTTAAAACGCGCTTTGGCACAAATCCATGTGCGGATGTTAAAAAGAGCAGCATCGGCATGCTTTTCACGTTGTTTGGTAGAAATCCACGCGCGCGTTCTGCCAAAAGCACCATTTGCATGCCTATCGTGTGGTTTTGCAGAAAACTGCGTCCGCGTCTACCAAAAGATGCATGCGCATGCTAAAAACGCGTTTTGGCACAAATCCATGTGCGGGTGCTAAAAAGAGCAGCATCGGCATGCTTTTCACGTTGTTTGGTAGAAATCCACGCGCGCGTTCTGCCAAAAGCACCATTTGCATGCCTATCGTGTGGTTTTGCAGAAAACTGCGTCCGCGTCTACCAAAAGATGCATGCGCATGCTTAAAACGCGCTTTGGCACAAATCCATGTGCGGATGCTAAAAAGAGCAGCATCGGCATGCTTTTCACGTCGTTTGGTAGAAATCCACGCGCGCGTTCTGCCAAAAGCACCATTTGCATGCATATCGTGTGGTTTTGCAGAAAACTGCGTTCGCGTCTACCAAAAGATGCGTGCGCATGCTTAAAACGCGTTTTTTCACAAATCCATGTGCGGGTACTAAAAAGAGCAGCATCGGCATGCTTTTCACGTCGTTTGGTAGAAATCCACACGCGCGTTCTGCCAAAAGCACCATTTGCATGCCTATTGTGTGGTTTTGCAGAAAACTGCGTCCGCGTCTACCAAAAGATGCATGCGCATGCTTAAAACGCGCTTTGGCACAAATCCATGTGCGGATGTTAAAAAGAGCAGCATCGGCATGCTTTTCACGTCGTTTATTAGAAATCCACGCGCGCGTTCTGCCAAAAGCACCATTTGCATGCATATCGTGTGGTTTTGCAGAAAACTGCGTCCGCGTCTACCAAAAGATGCATGCGCATGCTTAAAACGCGCTTTGGCACAAATCCGTGTGCGGATGTTAAAAAGAGCAGCATCGGCATGCTTTTCACGTTGTTTGGTAGAAATCCACGAGCGCGTTCTGCCAAAAGCACCATTTGCATGCCTATCGTGTGGTTTTGCAGAAAACTGCGTCCGCGTCTACCAAAAGATGCATGCGCATGCTTAAAACGCGCTTTGGCACAAATTCATGTGCGGGTGCTAAAAAGAGCAGCATCGGCATGCTTTTCACGTCGTTTGGTAGAAATCCACGCGCGCGTTCTGCCAAAAGCACCATTTGCATGCATATCGTGTGGTTTTGCAGAAAACTGCGTCCGCGTCTACCAAAAGATGCATGCGCATGCTAAAAAACGCGTTTTGGCACAAATCCATGTGCGGATGTTAAAAAGAGCAGCATCGGCATGCTTTTCACGTCGTTTGGTAGAAATCCACGCGCGCGTTCTGCCAAAAGCACCATTTGCATGCATATCGTGTGGTTTTGCAGAAAACTGCGTCCGCGTCTACCAAAAGATGCATGCGCATGCTAAAAACGCGTTTTGGCACAAATCCATGTGCGGGTGCTAAAAAGAGCAGCATCGGCATGCTTTTCACGTCGTTTGGTAGAAATCCACACGCGCGTCCTGCCAAAAGCACCATTTGCATACCTATCGTGTGGTTTTGCAGAAAACTGCGTCCGCGTCTACCAAAGATGCATGCGCATGCTTAAAACGCGCTTTGGCACAAATCCATGTGCGGGTGCTAAAAAGAGCAGCATCGGCATGCTTTTCACGTCGTTTGGTAGAAATCCACGCGCGCGTTCTGCCAAAAGCACCATTTGCATGCCTATCGTGTGGTTTTGCAGAAAACTGCGTCCGCGTCTACCAAAAGATGCATGCGCATGCTTAAAACGCGTTTGGCACAAATCCATGTGCGGGTGCTAAAAAGAGCAGCATCGGCATGCTTTTCACGTCGTTTGGTAGAAATCCACGCGCGCGTTCTGCCAAAAGCACGATTTGCATGCATATCGTGTGGTTTTGCAGAAAACTGCGTCCGCGTCTACCAAAAGATGCATGCGCATGCTAAAAACGCGTTTTGGCACAAATCCATGTGCGGATGGTAAAAAGAGCAGCATCGGCATGCTTTTCACGTCGTTTGGTAGAAATCCACGCGCGCGTTCTGCCAAAAGCACCATTTGCATGCATATCGTGTGGTTTTGCAGAAAACTGCGTCCGCGTCTACCAAAAGATGCATGCGCATGCTTAAAACGCGTTTTGGCACAAATCCATGTGCGGGTGCTAAAAAGAGCAGCATCGGCATGCTTTTCACGTCGTTTGGTAGAAATCCACGCGCGCGTTTTGCCAAAAGCACAATTTGCATGCATATCGTGTGGTTTTGCAGAAAACTGCGTCCGCGTCTACCAAAAGATGCATGCGCATGCTAAAAACGCGTTTTGGCACAAATCCATGTGCGGGTGCTAAAAAGAGCAGCATCGGCATGCTTTTCACGTGTTTGGTAGAAATCCACGTGCGCGTTCTGCCAAAAGCACCATTTGCATGCCTATCGTGTGGTTTTGCAGAAAACTGCGTCCGCGTCTACCAAAAGATGCATGCGCATGCTTAAAACGCGCTTTGGCACAAATCCATGTGCGGATGCTAAAAAGAGCAGCATCGGCATGCTTTTCACGTCGTTTGGTAGAAATCCACACGCGCGTTCTGCCAAAAGCACGATTTGCATGCATATCGTGTGGTTTTGCAGAAAACTGCGTCCGCGTCTACCAAAAGATGCATGCGCATGCTTAAAACGCGCTTTGGCACAAATCCATGTGCGGATGTTAAAAAGAGCAGCATCGGCATGCTTTTCACGTTGTTTGGTAGAAATCCACGCGCGCGTTCTGCCAAAGCACCATTTGCATGCCTATCGTGTGGTTTTGCAGAAAACTGCGTCGCGTCTACCAAAAGATGCATGCGCATGCTAAAAACGCGTTTTGGCACAAATCCATGTGCGGGTGCTAAAAAGAGCAGCATCGGCATGCTTTTCACGTTGTTTGGTAGAAATCCACGCGCGCGTTCTGCCAAAAGCACCATTTGCATGCCTATCGTGTGGTTTTGCAGAAAACTGCGTCCGCGTCTACCAAAAGATGCATGCGCATGCTTAAAAACGCGCTTTGGCACAAATCCATGTGCGGATGCTAAAAAGAGCAGCATCGGCATGCTTTTCACGTCGTTTGGTAGAAATCCACGCGCGCGTTCTGCCAAAAGCACCATTTGCATGCATATCGTGTGGTTTTGCAGAAAACTGCGTCGCGTCTACCAAAAGATGCGTGCGCATGCTTAAAACGCGTTTTTGCACAATCCATGTGCGGGTGACTAAAAAGAGCAGCATCGGCATGCTTTTCACGTCGTTTGGTAGAAATCCACACGCGCGTTCTGCCAAAAGCACCATTTGCATGCCTATTGTGTGGTTTTGCAGAAAACTGCGTCCGCGTCTACAAAAGATGCATGCGCATGCTTAAAACGCGCTTTGGCACAAATCCATGTGCGGGATGTTAAAAAGAGCAGCATCGGCATGCTTTTCACGTCGTTTAGTAGAAATCCACGCGCGCGTTCTGCCAAAAGCACCATTTGCATGCATATCGTGTGGTTTTGCAGAAAACTGCGTCCGCGTCTACCAAAAGATGCATGCGCATGCTTAAAACGCGCTTTGGCACAAATCCATGTGCGGATGTTAAAAAGAGCAGCATCGGCATGCTTTTCACGTTGTTTGGTAGAAATCCACGAGCGCGTTCTGCCAAAAGCACCATTTGCATGCCTATCGTGTGGTTTTGCAGAAAACTGCGTCCGCGTCTACCAAAAGATGCATGCGCATGCTTAAAACGCGCTTTGGCACAAATCCATGTGCGGGTGCTAAAAAGAGCAGCATCGGCATGCTTTTCACGTCGTTTGGTAGAAATCCACGCGCGCGTTCTGCCAAAAGCACCATTTGCATGCATATCGTGTGGTTTGCAGAAAACTGCGTCCGCGTCTACCAAAAGATGCATGCGCATGCTAAAAAACGCGTTTTGGCACAAATCCATGTGCGGATGTTAAAAAGAGCAGCATCGGCATGCTTTTCACGTCGTTTGGTAGAAATCCACGCGCGCGTTCTGCCAAAAGCACCATTTGCATGCATATCGTGTGGTTTGCAGAAAACTGCGTCCGCGTCTACCAAAAGATGCATGCGCATGCTAAAAACGCGTTTTGGCACAAATCCATGTGCGGGTGCTAAAAAGAGCAGCATCGGCATGCTTTTCACGTCGTTGGTAGAAATCCACACGCGCGTCCTGCCAAAAGCACCATTTGCATGCCTATCGTGTGGTTTTGCGGAAAACTGCGTCCGCGTCTACCAAAAGATGCATGCGCATGCTTAAAACGCGCTTTGGCACAAATCCATGTGCGGGTGCTAAAAAGAGCAGCATCGGCATGCTTTTCACGTCGTTTGGTAGAAATCCACGCGCGCGTTCTGCCAAAAGCACCATTTGCATGCCTATCGTGTGGTTTTGCAGAAAACTGCGTCCGCGTCTACCAAAAGATGCATGCGCATGCTTAAAACGCGTTTTGGCACAAATCCATGTGCGGGTGCTAAAAGAGCAGCATCGGCATGCTTTTCACGTCGTTTGGTAGAAATCCACGCGCGCGTTCTGCCAAAAGCACGATTTGCATGCATATCGTGTGGTTTTGCAGAAAACTGCGTCCGCGTCTACCAAAAGATGCATGCGCATGCTAAAAACGCGTTTTGGCACAAATCCATGTGCGGATGGTAAAAAGAGCAGCATCGGCATGCTTTTCACGTCGTTTGGTAGAAATCCACGCGCGCGTTCTGCCCAAAAGCACCATTTGCATGCATATCGTGTGGTTTTGCAGAAAACTGCGTCCGCGTCTACCAAAAGATGCATGCGCATGCTTTAAAACGCGTTTTGGCACAAATCCATGTGCGGGTGCTAAAAAGAGCAGCATCGGCATGCTTTTCACGTCGTTTGGTAGAAATCCACGCGCGCGTTTTGCCAAAAGCACCATTTGCATGCATATCGTGTGGTTTTGCAGAAAACTGCGTCCGCGTCTACCAAAAGATGCATGCGCATGCTAAAAACGCGTTTTGGCACAAATCCATGTGCGGATGTTAAAAAGAGCAGCATCGGCATGCTTTTCACGTCGTTTGGTAGAAATCCACGCGCGCGTTCTGCCAAAAGCACCATTTGCATGCATATCGTGTGGTTTTGCAGAAAACTGCGTCCGCGTCTAGCAAAAGATGCATGCGCATGCTTAAAACGCGCTTTGGCACAAATCCATGTGCGGATGTTAAAAAGAGCAGCATCGGCATGCTTTTCACGTCGTTTGGTAGAAATCCACGCGCGCGTTCTGCCAAAAGCACCATTTGCATGCCTATCGTGTGGTTTTGCAGAAAACTGCGTCCGCGTCTACCAAAAGATGCATGCGCATGCTAAAAACGCGTTTTGGCACAAATCCATGTGCGGGTGCTAAAAGAGCAGCATCGGCATGCTTTTCACGTTGTTTGGTAGAAATCCACGCGCGCGTTCTGCCAAAAGCATCATTTGCATGCCTATCGTGTGGTTTTGCAGAAAACTGCGTCCGCGTCTACCAAAAG
>NW_027460545.1:0-59981 GCF_050947875.1 Dermacentor variabilis | reverse complement strand
GTTCTGCCAAAAGCACCATTTGCATGCATATCGTGCGGTTTTGCAGAAAACTGCGTCCGCGTCTACCAAAAGATGCATGTGCATGCTTAGAACGCGTTTTGGCACAAATCCATGTGCGGGTGCTAAAAAGAGCAGCATCGGCATGCTTTTCACGTCGTTTGGTAGAAATCCACGTGCGCGTTCTGCCAAAAGCACCATTTGCATGCATATCGTGTGGTTTTGCAGAAAAGTGCGTCCGCATCTACCAAAAGATGCATGTGCATGCTTAAAACGCGTTTTGGCACAAATCCATGTGCCGGTGCTAAAAAGAGCAGAATCGGCATGCTTTTCACGTCGTTTGGTAGAAATCCACGTGCGCGTTCTGCCAAAAGCACCATTTGCATGCATATCGTGTGGTTTTGCAGAAAACTGCGTCCGCGTCTACCAAAAGATGCATGTGCATGTTTAACACGCGTTTTGGCACAAATCTATGTGCGGGTGCTAAAAAGAGCAGCATCGGCATGCTTTTCACGTCGTTTGGTAGAAATCCACGCGCGCGTTCTGCCAAAAGCACCATTTGCATGCATATCGTGTGGTTTTGCAGAAAACTGCGTCCGCGTCTACCAAAAGATGCATGTGCATGCTTAAAACGCGCTTTGGCACAAATCCATGTGCGGGTGCTAAAAAGAGCAGCATCGGCATGCTTTTCACGTCGTTTGGTAGAAATCCACGTGCGCGTTCTGCCAAAAGCGCCATTTGCATGCATATCGTGTGGTTTTGCAGAAAACTGCGTCCGCGTCTACCAAAAGATGCATGTGCATGCTTAAAAGGCGTTTTGGCACAAATCCATGTGCGGGTGCTAAAAATAGCAGCATCGGCATGCTTTTCACGTCGTTTGGTGGAAATCCACGCGCGCGTTCTGCCAAAAGCACCATTTGCATGCATATCGTGCGGTTTTGCAGAAAACTGCGTCCGCGTCTACCAAAAGATGCATGTGCATGCTTAAAACGCGTTTTGCCACAAATCCATGTGCGGGTGCTAAAAAGAGCAGCATCGGCATGATTTTCACGTCGTTTGGTAGAAATCCACGCGCGCGTTCTGCCAAAAGCACCATTTGCATGCATATCGTGTGGTTTTGCCGAAAACTGCGTCCGCGTCTACCAAAAGATGCATGTGCATGCATAAAACGCGTTTTGGCACAAATCCATGTGCGGGTGCTAAAAAGAGCAGCATCGGCATGCTTTTCACGTCGTTTGGTAGAAATCCACGTGCGCGTTCTGCCAAAAGCACCATTTGCATGCATATCGTGTGGTTTTGCCGAAAACTGCGTCCGCGTCTACCAAAAGATGCATGTGCATGCATAAAACGCGTTTTGGCACAAATCCATGTGCGGGTGCTAAAAAGAGCAGCATCGGCATGCTTTTCACGTCGTTTGGTAGAAATCCACGTGCGCGTTCTGCCAAAAGCACCATTTGCATGCATATCGTGCGGTTTTGCAGAAAACTGCGTCCGCGTCTACCAAATGATGCATGTGCATGCTTAAAACGCGTTTTGGCACAAATCCATGTGCGGGTGCTAAAAAGAGCAGCATCGGCATGCTTTTCACGTCGTTTGGTAGAAATCCACGTGCGCGTTCTGCCAAAAGCACCATTTGCATGCATATCGTGCGGTTTTGCAGAAAACTGCGTCCGCGTCTACCAAAAGATGCATGTGCATGCTTAAAACGCGTTTTGGCACAAATCCATGTGCGGGTGCTAAAAAGAGCAGCATCGGCAGGCTTGTCACGTCGTTTGGTAGAAATCCACGTGCGCGTTCTGCCAAAAGCACCATTTGCATGCATATCGTGTGGTTTTGCAGAAAACTGCGTCCGCGTCTACCAAAAGATGCATGTGCATGTTTAACACGCGTTTTGGCACAAATCCATGTGCGGGTGCTAAAAAGAGCAGCATCGGCATGCTTTTTACGTCGTTTGGTAGAAATCCACGCGCGCGTTCTGCCAAAAGCACCATTTGCATGCATATCGTGTGGTTTTGCAGAAAACTGCGTCCGCGTCTACCAAAATATGCATGTGCATGCCTAAAACGCGCTTTGGCACAAATCCATGTGCGGGTGCTAAAAAGAGCAGCATCGGCATGCTTTTCACGTCGTTTGGTAGAAATCCACGTGCGCGTTCTGCCAAAAGCGCCATTTGCATGCATATCGTGTGGTTTTGCAGAAAACTGCGTCCGCGTCTACCAAAAGATGCATGTGCATGCTTAAAACGCGTTTTGGCACAAATCCATGTGCGGGGTGCTAAAAAGAGCAGCATCGGCATGCTTTTCACGTCGTTTGGTGGAAATCCACGCACGCGTTCTGCCAAAAGCACCATTTGCATGCATATCGTGCGGTTTTGCAGAAAACTGCGTCCGCGTCTACCAAAGATGCATGTGCATGCTTAAAACGCGTTTTGCCACAAATCCATGTGCCGGTGCTAAAAAGAGCAGCATCGGCATACTTTTCACGTCGTTTGGTAGAAATCCACGTGCGCGTTCTGCCAAAAGCACCATTTGCATGCATATCGTGTGGTTTTGCAGAAAACTGCGTCCGCGTCTACCAAAAGATGCATGTGCATGCTTAACACGCGTTTTGGCACAAATCCACGTGCGGGTGCTAAAAAGAGCAGCATCGGCATGCTTTTCACGTCGTTTGGTAGAAATCCACGCGCGCGTTCTGCCAAAAGCACCATTTGCATGCATATCGTGTGGTTTTGCCGAAAACTGCGTCCGCGTCTACCAAAAGATGCATGTGCATGCATAAAACGCGTTTTGGCACAAATCCATGTGCGGGTGCTAAAAAGCGCAGCATCGGCATGCTTTTCACGTCGTTTGGTAGAAATCCACGCGCGCGTTCTGCCAAAAGCACCATTTGCATGCATATCGTGTGGTTTTGCCGAAAACTGCGTCCGCGTCTACCAAAAGATGCATGTGCATGCATAAAACGCGTTTTGGCACAAATCCATGTGCGGGTGCTAAAAAGAGCAGCATCGGCATGCTTTTCACGTCGTTTGGTAGAAATCCACGTGCGCGTTCTGCCAAAAGCACCATTTGCATGCATATCGTGTGGTTTTGCCGAAAACTGCGTCCGCGTCTACCAAAAGATGCATGTGCATGCATAAAACGCGTTTTGGCACAAATCCATGTGCGGGTGCTAAAAAGAGCAGCATCGGCATGCTTTTCACGTCGTTTGGTAGAAATCCACGTGCGCGTTCTGCCAAAAGCACCATTTGCATGCATATCGTGCGGTTTTGCAGAAAACTGCGTCCGCGTCTACCAAATGATGCATGTGCATGCTTAAAACGCGTTTTGGCACAAATCCATGTGCGGGTGCTAAAAAGAGCAGCATCGGCATGCTTTTCACGTCGTTTGGTAGAAATCCACGTGCGCGTTCTGCCAAAAGCACCATTTGCATGCATATCGTGCGGTTTTGCAGAAAACTGCGTCCGCGTCTACCAAAAGATGCATGTGCATGCTTAAAACGCGTTTTGGCACAAATCCATGTGCGGGTGCTAAAAAGAGCAGCATCGGCAGGCTTGTCACGTCGTTTGGTAGAAATCCACGTGCGCGTTCTGCCAAAAGCACCATTTGCATGCATATCGTGTGGTTTTGCAGAAAACTGCGTCCGCGTCTACCAAAAGATGCATGTGCATGTTTAACACGCGCTTTGGCACAAATCCATGTGCGGGTGCTAAAAAGAGCAGCATCGACATGCTTTTCACGTCGTTTGGTAGAAATCCACGTGCGCGTTCTGCCAAAAGCGCCATTTGCATGCATATCGTGTGGTTTTGCAGAAAACTGCGTCCGCGTCTACCAAAAGATGCATGTGCATGCTTAAAACGCGTTTTGGCACAAATCCATGTGCGGGTGCTAAAAAGAGCAGCATCGGCATGCTTTTCACGTCGTTTGGTGGAAATCCACGCACGCGTTCTGCAAAAGCACCATTTGCATGCATATCGTGCGGTTTTGCAGAAAACTGCGTCCGCGTCTACCAAAAGATGCATGTGCATGCTTAAAACGCGTTTTGCCACAAATCCATGTGCCGGTGCTAAAAAGAGCAGCATCGGCATACTTTTCACGTCGTTTGGTAGAAATCCACTTGCGCGTTCTGCCAAAAGCACCATTTGCATGCATATTGTGTGGTTTTGCAGAAAACTGCGTCCGCGTCTACCAAAAGATGCATGTGCATGCTTAACACGCGTTTTGGCACAAATCCATGTGCGGGTGCTAAAAAGAGCAGCATCGGCATGCTTTTCACGTCGTTTGGTAGAAATCCACGCGCGCGTTCTGCCAAAAGCACCATTTGCATGCATATCGTGTGGTTTTGCCGAAAACTGCGTCCGCGTCTACCAAAAGATGCATGTGCATGCATAAAACGCGTTTTGGCACAAATCCATGTGCGGGTGCTAAAAAGCGCAGCATCGGCATGCTTTTCACGTCGTTTGGTAGAAATCCACGTGCGCGTTCTGCCAAAAGCACCATTTGCATGCATATCGTGTGGTTTTGCAGAAAACTGCGTCCGCGTCTACCAAAAGATGCATGTGCATGCTTAAAACGCGCTTTGGCACAAATCCATGTGCGGGTGCTAAAAAGAGCAGCATCGGCATGCTTTTCACGTCGTTTGGTAGAAATCCACGTGCGCGTTTTGCCAAAAGCGCCATTTGCATGCATATCGTGTGGTTTTGCTGAAAACTGCGTCGCGTCTACCAAAAGATGCATGTGCATGCTTAAAACGCGTTTTGGCACAAATCCATGTGCGGGTGCTAAAAAGAGCAGCATCGGCATGCTTTTCACGTCGTTTGGTAGAAATCCACGTGCGCGTTCTGCCAAAAGCACCATTTGCATGCATATCGTGCGGTTTTGCAGAAAACTGCGTCCGCGTCTACCAAAGGATGCATGTGCATGCTTAAAACGCGTTTTGGCACAAATCCATGTGCGGATGCTAAAAAGAGCAGCATCGGCATGCTTTTCACGTCGTTTGGTAGAAATCCACGTGCGCGTTCTGCCAAAAGCACAATTTGCATGCATATCGTGTGGTTTTGCAGAAAACTGCGTCCGCGTCTACCAAAAGATGCATGTGCATGCTTAAAACGCGTTTTGGCACAAATCCATGTGCGGGTGCTAAAAAGAGCAGCATCGGCATGCTTTTCAGGTCGTTTGGTAGAAATCCACGTGCGCGTTCTGCCAAAAGCACCATTTGCATGTATATCGTGTGGTTTTGCAGAAAACTGCGTCCGCGTCTACCAAAAGATGCATGTGCATGCTTAAAACGCGTTTTGGCACAAATCCATGTGCGGGCGCTAAATAGGGCAGCATCGGCATGCTTTTCACGTCGTTTGGTAGAAATCCACGCGCGCGTTCTGCCAAAAGCGCCATTTGCATGCATATCGTGTGGTTTTGCCGAAAACTGCGTCCGCGTCTACCAAAAGATGCATGTGCATGCTTAAAACGCGTTTTGGCACAAATCCATGTGCGGGTGCTAAAAAGAGCAGCATCGGCATGCTTTTCACGTCGTTTGGTAGAAATCCACGTGCGCGTTCTGCCAAAAGCACCATTTGCATGCATATCGTGTGGTTTTGCAGAAAAGTGCGTCCGCGTCTACCAAAAGATGCATGTGCATGCTTAAAACGCGTTTTGGCACAAATCCATGTGCCGGTGCTAAAAAGAGCAGCATCGGCATGCTTTTCACGTCGTTTGGTAGAAATCCACGTGCGCGTTCTGCCAAAAGCACCATTTGCATGCATATCGTGCGGTTTTGCAGAAAACTGTGTCCGCGTCTACCAAAAGATGCATGTGCATGTTTAACACGCGTTTTGGCACAAATCTATGTGCGGGTGCTAAAAAGAGCAGCATCGGCATGCTTTTCACGTCGTTTGGTAGAAATCCACGCGCGCGTTCTGCCAAAAGCACCATTTGCATGCATATCGTGTGGTTTTGCAGAAAACTGCGTCCGCGTCTACCAAAAGATGCATGTGCATGCTTAAAACGCGCTTTGGCACAAATCCATGTGCGGGTGCTAAAAAGAGCAGCATCGGCATGCTTTTCACGTCGTTTGGTAGAAATCCACGTGCGCGTTCTGCCAAAAGCGCCATTTGCATGCATATCGTGTGGTTTTGCAGAAAACTGCGTCCGCGTCTACCAAAAGATGCATGTGCATGCTTAAAAGGCGTTTTGGCACAAATCCATGTGCGGGTGCTAAAAATAGCAGCATCGGCATGCTTTTCACGTCGTTTGGTGGAAATCCACGCGCGCGTTCTGCCAAAAGCACCATTTGCATGCATATCGTGCGGTTTGCAGAAAACTGCGTCCGCGTCTACCAAAAGATGCATGTGCATGCTTAAAACGCGTTTTGCCACAAATCCATGTGCGGGTGCTAAAAAGAGCAGCATCGGCATGATTTTCACGTCGTTTGGTAGAAATCCACGCGCGCGTTCTGCCAAAAGCACCATTTGCATGCATATCGTGTGGTTTTGCCGAAAACTGCGTCCGCGTCTACCAAAAGATGCATGTGCATGCATAAAACGCGTTTTGGCACAAATCCATGTGCGGGTGCTAAAAAGAGCAGCATCGGCATGCTTTTCACGTCGTTTGGTAGAAATCCACGTGCGCGTTCTGCCAAAAGCACCATTTGCATGCATATCGTGTGGTTTTGCCGAAAACTGCGTCCGCGTCTACCAAAAGATGCATGTGCATGCATAAAACGCGTTTTGGCACAAATCCATGTGCGGGTGCTAAAAAGAGCAGCATCGGCATGCTTTTCACGTCGTTTGGTAGAAATCCACGTGCGCGTTCTGCCAAAAGCACCATTTGCATGCATATCGTGCGGTTTTGCAGAAAACTGCGTCCGCGTCTACCAAATGATGCATGTGCATGCTTAAAACGCGTTTTGGCACAAATCCATGTGCGGGTGCTAAAAAGAGCAGCATCGGCATGCTTTTCACGTCGTTTGGTAGAAATCCACGTGCGCGTTCTGCCAAAAGCACCATTTGCATGCATATCGTGCGGTTTTGCAGAAAACTGCGTCCGCGTCTACCAAAAGATGCATGTGCATGCTTAAAACGCGTTTTGGCACAAATCCATGTGCGGGTGCTAAAAAGAGCAGCATCGGCAGGCTTGTCACGTCGTTTGGTAGAAATCCACGTGCGCGTTCTGCCAAAAGCACCATTTGCATGCATATCGTGTGGTTTTGCAGAAAACTGCGTCGCGTCTACCAAAAGATGCATGTGCATGTTTAACACGCGTTTTGGCACAAATCCATGTGCGGGTGCTAAAAAGAGCAGCATCGGCATGCTTTTTACGTCGTTTGGTAGAAATCCACGCGCGCGTTCTGCCAAAAGCACCATTTGCATGCATATCGTGTGGTTTTGCAGAAAACTGCGTCCGCGTCTACCAAAATATGCATGTGCATGCCTAAAACGCGCTTTGGCACAAATCCATGTGCGGGTGCTAAAAAGAGCAGCATCGGCATGCTTTTCACGTCGTTTGGTAGAAATCCACGTGCGCGTTCTGCCAAAAGCGCCATTTGCATGCATATCGTGTGGTTTTGCAGAAAACTGCGTCCGCGTCTACCAAAAGATGCATGTGCATGCTTAAAACGCGTTTTGGCACAAATCCATGTGCGGGTGCTAAAAAGAGCAGCATCGGCATGCTTTTCACGTCGTTTGGTGGAAATCCACGCACGCGTTCTGCCAAAAGCACCATTTGCATGCATATCGTGCGGTTTTGCAGAAAACTGCGTCCGCGTCTACCAAAAGATGCATGTGCATGCTTAAAACGCGTTTTGCCACAAATCCATGTGCCGGTGCTAAAAAGAGCAGCATCGGCATACTTTTCACGTCGTTTGGTAGAAATCCACGTGCGCGTTCTGCCAAAAGCACCATTTGCATGCATATCGTGTGGTTTTGCAGAAAACTGCGTCCGCGTCTACCAAAAGATGCATGTGCATGCTTAACACGCGTTTTGGCACAAATCCACGTGCGGGTGCTAAAAAGAGCAGCATCGGCATGCTTTTCACGTCGTTTGGTAGAAATCCACGCGCGCGTTCTGCCAAAAGCACCATTTGCATGCATATCGTGTGGTTTTGCCGAAAACTGCGTCCGCGTCTACCAAAAGATGCATGTGCATGCATAAAACGCGTTTTGGCACAAATCCATGTGCGGGTGCTAAAAAGCGCAGCATCGGCATGCTTTTCACGTCGTTTGGTAGAAATCCACGCGCGCGTTCTGCCAAAAGCACCATTTGCATGCATATCGTGTGGTTTTGCCGAAAACTGCGTCCGCGTCTACCAAAAGATGCATGTGCATGCATAAAACGCGTTTTGGCACAAATCCATGTGCGGGTGCTAAAAAGAGCAGCATCGGCATGCTTTTCACGTCGTTTGGTAGAAATCCACGTGCGCGTTCTGCCAAAAGCACCATTTGCATGCATATCGTGTGGTTTTGCCGAAAACTGCGTCCGCGTCTACCAAAAGATGCATGTGCCATGCATAAAACGCGTTTTGGCACAAATCCATGTGCGGGTGCTAAAAAGAGCAGCATCGGCATGCTTTTCACGTCGTTTGGTAGAAATCCACGTGCGCGTTCTGCCAAAAGCACCATTTGCATGCATATCGTGCGGTTTTGCAGAAAACTGCGTCCGCGTCTACCAAATGATGCATGTGCATGCTTAAAACGCGTTTTGGCACAAATCCATGTGCGGGTGCTAAAAAGAGCAGCATCGGCATGCTTTTCACGTCGTTTGGTAGAAATCCACGTGCGCGTTCTGCCAAAAGCACCATTTGCATGCATATCGTGCGGTTTTGCAGAAAACTGCGTCCGCGTCTACCAAAAGATGCATGTGCATGCTTAAAACGCGTTTTGGCACAAATCCATGTGCGGGTGCTAAAAAGAGCAGCATCGGCAGGCTTGTCACGTCGTTTGGTAGAAATCCACGTGCGCGTTCTGCCAAAAGCACCATTTGCATGCATATCGTGTGGTTTTGCAGAAAACTGCGTCCGCGTCTACCAAAAGATGCATGTGCATGTTTAACACGCGCTTTGGCACAAATCCATGTGCGGGTGCTAAAAAGAGCAGCATCGACATGCTTTTCACGTCGTTTGGTAGAAATCCCACGTGCGCGTTCTGCCAAAAGCGCCATTTGCATGCATATCGTGTGGTTTGCAGAAAACTGCGTCCGCGTCTACCAAAAGATGCATGTGCATGCTTAAAAACGCGTTTTGGCACAAATCCATGTGCGGGTGCTAAAAGAGCAGCATCGGCATGCTTTTCACGTCGTTTGGTGGAAATCCACGCACGCGTTCTGCCAAAAGCACCATTTGCATGCATATCGTGCGGTTTTGCAGAAAACTGCGTCCGCGTCTACCAAAAGATGCATGTGCATGCTTAAAACGCGTTTTGCCACAAATCCATGTGCCGGTGCTAAAAAGAGCAGCATCGGCATACTTTTCACGTCGTTTGGTAGAAATCCACTTGCGCGTTCTGCCAAAAGCACCATTTGCATGCATATTGTGTGGTTTTGCAGAAAACTGCGTCCGCGTCTACCAAAAGATGCATGTGCATGCTTAACACGCGTTTTGGCACAAATCCATGTGCGGGTGCTAAAAAGAGCAGCATCGGCATGCTTTTCACGTCGTTTGGTAGAAATCCACGCGCGCGTTCTGCCAAAAGCACCATTTGCATGCATATCGTGTGGTTTTGCCGAAAACTGCGTCCGCGTCTACCAAAAGATGCATGTGCATGCATAAAACGCGTTTTGGCACAAATCCATGTGCGGGTGCTAAAAAGCGCAGCATCGGCATGCTTTTCACGTCGTTTGGTAGAAATCCACGTGCGCGTTCTGCCAAAAGCACCATTTGCATGCATATCGTGTGGTTTTGCAGAAAACTGCGTCCGCGTCTACCAAAAGATGCATGTGCATGCTTAAAACGCGCTTTGGCACAAATCCATGTGCGGGTGCTAAAAAGAGCAGCATCGGCATGCTTTTCACGTCGTTTGGTAGAAATCCACGTGCGCGTTTTGCCAAAAGCGCCATTTGCATGCATATCGTGTGGTTTTGCTGAAAACTGCGTCCGCGTCTACCAAAAGATGCATGTGCATGCTTAAAACGCGTTTTGGCACAAATCCATGTGCGGGTGCTAAAAAGAGCAGCATCGGCATGCTTTTCACGTCGTTTGGTAGAAATCCACGTGCGCGTTCTGCCAAAAGCACCATTTGCATGCATATCGTGCGGTTTTGCAGAAAACTGCGTCCGCGTCTACCAAAGGATGCATGTGCATGCTTAAAACGCGTTTTGGCACAAATCCATGTGCGGATGCTAAAAAGAGCAGCATCGGCATGCTTTTCACGTCGTTTGGTAGAAATCCACGTGCGCGTTCTGCCAAAAGCACAATTTGCATGCATATCGTGTGGTTTTGCAGAAAACTGCGTCCGCGTCTACCAAAAGATGCATGTGCATGCTTAAAACGCGTTTTGGCACAAATCCATGTGCGGGTGCTAAAAAGAGCAGCATCGGCATGCTTTTCAGGTCGTTTGGTAGAAATCCACGTGCGCGTTCTGCCAAAAGCACCATTTGCATGTATATCGTGTGGTTTTGCAGAAAACTGCGTCCGCGTCTACCAAAAGATGCATGTGCATGCTTAAAACGCGTTTTGGCACAAATCCATGTGCGGGCGCTAAATAGGGCAGCATCGGCATGCTTTTCACGTCGTTTGGTAGAAATCCACGCGCGCGTTCTGCCAAAAGCGCCATTTGCATGCATATCGTGTGGTTTTGCCGAAAACTGCGTCCGCGTCTACCAAAAGATGCATGTGCATGCTTAAAACGCGTTTTGGCACAAATCCATGTGCGGGTGCTAAAAAGAGCAGCATCGGCATGCTTTTCACGTCGTTTGGTAGAAATCCACGTGCGCGTTCTGCCAAAAGCACCATTTGCATGCATATCGTGTGGTTTTGCAGAAAACTGCGTCCGCGTCTACCAAAAGATGCATGTGCATGCTTAAAACGCGCTTTGGCACAAATCCATGTGCGGGTGCTAAAAAGAGCAGCATCGGCATGCTTTTCACGTCGTTTGGTTGAAATCCACGTGCGCGTTTTGCCAAAAGCGCCATTTGCATGCATATCGTGTGGTTTTGCTGAAAACTGCGTCCGCGTCTACCAAAAGATGCATGTGCATGCTTAAAACGCGTTTTGGCACAAATCCATGTGCGGGTGCTAAAAAGAGCAGCATCGGCATGCTTTTCACGTCGTTTGGTAGAAATCCACGTGCGCGTTCTGCCAAAAGCACCATTTGCATGCATATCGTGCGGTTTTGCAGAAAACTGCGTCCGCGTCTACCAAAGGATGCATGTGCATGCTTAAAACGCGTTTTGGCACAAATCCATGTGCGGATGCTAAAAAGAGCAGCATCGGCATGCTTTTCACGTCGTTTGGTAGAAATCCACGTGCGCGTTCTGCCAAAAGCACAATTTGCATGCATATCGTGTGGTTTTGCAGAAAACTGCGTCCGCGTCTACCAAAAGATGCATGTGCATGCTTAAAACGCGTTTTGGCACAAATCCATGTGCGGGTGCTAAAAAGAGCAGCATCGGCATGCTTTTCAGGTCGTTTGGTAGAAATCCACGTGCGCGTTCTGCCAAAAGCACCATTTGCATGTATATCGTGTGGTTTTGCAGAAAACTGCGTCCGCGTCTACCAAAAGATGCATGTGCATGCTTAAAACGCGTTTTGGCACAAATCCATGTGCGGGCGCTAAATAGAGCAGCATCGGCATGCTTTTCACGTCGTTTGGTAGAAATCCACGCGCGCGTTCTACCAAAAGCACCATTTGCATGCATATCGTGTGGTTTTGCCGAAAACTGCGTCCGCGTCTACCAAAAGATGCATGTGCATGCTTAAAACGCGTTTTGGCACAAATCCATGTGCGGGTGCTAAAAAGAGCAGCATCGGCATGCTTTTCACGTCGTTTGGTAGAAATCCACGCGCGCGTTCTGCCAAAAGCGCCATTTGCATGCATATCGTGTGGTTTTGCCGAAAACTGCGTCCGCGTCTACCAAAAGATGCATGTGCATGCTTAAAACGCGTTTTGGCACAAATCCATGTGCGGGTGCTAAAAAGAGCAGCATCGGCATGCTTTTCACGTCGTTTGGTAGAAATCCACGTGCGCGTTCTGCCAAAAGCACCATTTGCATGCATATCGTGTGGTTTTGCAGAAAACTGCGTCCGCGTCTACCAAAAGATGCATGTGCATGCTTAAAACGCGCTTTGGCACAAATCCATGTGCGGGTGCTAAAAAGAGCAGCATCGGCATGCTTTTCACGTCGTTTGGTTGAAATCCACGTGCGCGTTTTGCCAAAAGCGCCATTTGCATGCATATCGTGTGGTTTTGCTGAAAACTGCGTCCGCGTCTACCAAAAGATGCATGTGCATGCTTAAAACGCGTTTTGGCACAAATCCATGTGCGGGTGCTAAAAAGAGCAGCATCGGCATGCTTTTCACGTCGTTTGGTAGAAATCCACGTGCGCGTTCTGCCAAAAGCACCATTTGCATGCATATCGTGCGGTTTTGCAGAAAACTGCGTCCGCGTCTACCAAAGGATGCATGTGCATGCTTAAAACGCGTTTTGGCACAAATCCATGTGCGGATGCTAAAAAGAGCAGCATCGGCATGCTTTTCACGTCGTTTGGTAGAAATCCACGTGCGCGTTCTGCCAAAAGCACAATTTGCATGCATATCGTGTGGTTTTGCAGAAAACTGCGTCCGCGTCTACCA
Organism: Dermacentor variabilis; assembly: GCF_050947875.1. Lineage (NCBI taxonomy): Eukaryota > Metazoa > Arthropoda > Arachnida > Ixodida > Ixodidae > Dermacentor > Dermacentor variabilis. The sequence goes on along the minus strand of NW_027460545.1, from coordinate 47,207 downwards.
AAAGATGCATGTGCATGCTTAAAACGCGTTTTGGCACAAATCCATGTGCGGGTGCTAAAAAGAGCAGCATCGGCATGCTTTTCAGGTCGTTTGGTAGAAATCCACGTGCGCGTTCTGCCAAAAGCACCATTTGCATGTATATCGTGTGGTTTTGCAGAAAACTGCGTCCGCGTCTACCAAAAGATGCATGTGCATGCTTAAAACGCGTTTTGGCACAAATCCATGTGCGGGCGCTAAATAGAGCAGCATCGGCATGCTTTTCACGTCGTTTGGTAGAAATCCACGCGCGCGTTCTACCAAAAGCACCATTTGCATGCATATCGTGTGGTTTTGCCGAAAACTGCGTCCGCGTCTACCAAAAGATGCATGTGCATGCTTAAAACGCGTTTTGGCACAAATCCATGTGCGGGTGCTAAAAAGAGCAGCATCGGCATGCTTTTCACGTCGTTTGGTAGAAATCCACGTGCGCGTTCTGCCAAAAGCACCATTTGCATGCATATCGTGCGGTTTTGCAGAAAACTGCGTCCGCGTCTACCAAAAGATGCATGTGCATGCTTAAAACGCGTTTTGGCACAAATCTATGTGCGGGTGCTAAAAAGAGCAGCATCGGCATGCTTTTCACGTCGTTTGGTAGAAATCCACGTGCGCGTTCTGCCAAAAGCACCATTTGCATGCATATCGTGTGGTTTTGCAGAAAAGTGCGTCCGCGTCTACCAAAAGATGCATATGCATGCTTAAAACGCGTTTTGGCACAAATCCATGTGCCGGTGCTAAAAAGAGCAGCATCGGCATGCTTTTCACGTCGTTTGGTAGAAATCCACGTGCGCGTTCTGCCAAAAGCACCATTTGCATGCATATCGTGTGGTTTTGCAGAAAAGTGCGTCCGCGTCTACCAAAAGATGCATGTGCATGCTTAAAACGCGTTTTAGCACAAATCCATGTGCCGGTGCTAAAAAGAGCAGCATCGGCAGGCTTGTCACGTCGTTTGGTAGAAATCCACGTGCGCGTTCTGCCAAAAGCACCATTTGCATTCATATCGTGTGGTTTTGCAGAAAACTGCGTCCGCGTCTACCAAAAGATGCATGTGCATGTTTAACACGCGTTTTGGCACAAATCCATGTGCGGGTGCTAAAAAGAGCAGCATCGGCATGCTTTTCACGTCGTTTGTTAGAAATCCACGCGCGCGTTCTGCCAAAAGCACCATTTGCATGCATATCGTGTGGTTTTGCAGAAAACTGCGTCCGCGTCTACCAAAAGATGCATGTGCATGCTTAAAACGCGCTTTGGCACAAATCCATGTGCGGGTGCTAAAAATAGCAGCATCGGCATGCTTTTCACGTCGTTTGGTAGAAATCCACGTGCGCGTTCTGCCAAAAGCGCCATTTGCATGCATATCGTGTGGTTTTGCAGAAAACTGCGTCCGCGTCTACCAAAAGATGCATGTGCATGCTTAAAACGCGTTTTGGCACAAATCCATGTGCGGGTGCTAAAAAGAGCAGCATCGGCATGCTTTTCACGTCGTTTGGTGGAAATCCACGGGCGCGTTCTGCCAAAAGCACCATTTGCATGCATATCGTGCGGTTTTGCAGAAAACTGCGTCCGCGTCTACCAAAAGATGCATGTGCATGCTTAAAACGCGTTTTGCCACAAATCCATGTGCCGGTGCTAAAAAGAGCAGCATCGGCATACTTTTCACGTCGTTTGGTAGAAATCCACGTGCGCGTTCTGCCAAAAGCACCATTTGCATGCATATCTTGTGGTTTTGCAGAAAACTGCGTCCGCGTCTACCAAAAGATGCATGTGCATGCATAAAACGCGTTTTGGCACAAATCCATGTGCGGGTGCTAAAAAGCGCAGCATCGGCATGCTTTTCACGTCGTTTGGTAGAAATCCACGTGCGCGTTCTGCCAAAAGCACCATTTGCATGCATATCGTGTGGTTTTGCAGAAAACTGCGTCCGCGTCTACCAAAAGATGCATGTGCATGCTTAAAACGCGCTTTGGCACAAATCCATGTGCGGGTGCTAAAAAGAGCAGCATCGGCATGCTTTTCACGTCGTTTGGTAGAAATCCACGTGCGCGTTCTGCCAAAAGCGCCATTTGCATGCATATCGTGTGGTTTTGCAGAAAACTGCGTCCGCGTCTACCAAAAGATGCATGTGCATGCTTAAAACGCGTTTTGGCACAAATCCATGTGCGGGTGCTAAAAAGAGCAGCATCGGCATGCTTTTCACGTCGTTTGGTGGAAATCCACGTGCGCGTTCTGCCAAAAGCACCATTTGCATGCATATCGTGCGGTTTTGCAGAAAACTGCGTCCGCGTCTACCAAAAGATGCATGTGCATGCTTAAAACGCGTTTTGCCACAAATCCATGTGCCGGTGCTAAAAAGAGCAGCATCGGCATACTTTTCACGTCGTTTGGTAGAAATCCACGTGCGCGTTCTGCCAAAAGCACCATTTGCATGCATATCGTGTGGTTTTGCAGAAAACTGCGTCCGCGTCTACCAAAAGATGCATGTGCATGCATAAAACGCGTTTTGGCACAAATCCATAGGCGGGTGCTAAAAAGCGCAGCACCGGCATGCTTTTCACGTCGTTTGGTAGAAATCCACGTGCGCGTTCTGCCAAAAGCACCATTTGCATGCATATCGTGTGGTTTTGCAGAAAACTGCGTCCGCGTCTACCAAAAGATGCATGTGCATGCTTAAAACGCGCTTTGGCACAAATCCATGTGCGGGTGCTAAAAAGAGCAGCATCGGCATGCTTTTCACGTCGTTTGGTGGAAATCCACGGGCGCGTTCTGCCAAAAGCACCATTTGCATGCATATCGTGCGGTTTTGCAGAAAACTGCGTCCGCGTCTACCAAAAGATGCATGTGCATGCTTAAAACGCGTTTTGCCACAAATCCATGTGCCGGTGCTAAAAAGAGCAGCATCGGCATACTTTTCACGTCGTTTGGTAGAAATCCACGTGCGCGTTCTGCCAAAAGCACCATTTGCATGCATATCTTGTGGTTTTGCAGAAAACTGCGTCCGCGTCTACCAAAAGATGCATGTGCATGCATAAAACGCGTTTTGGCACAAATCCATGTGCGGGTGCTAAAAAGCGCAGCATCGGCATGCTTTTCACGTCGTTTGGTAGAAATCCACGTGCGCGTTCTGCCAAAAGCACCATTTGCATGCATATCGTGTGGTTTTGCAGAAAACTGCGTCCGCGTCTACCAAAAGATGCATGTGCATGCTTAAAACGCGCTTTGGCACAAATCCATGTGCGGGTGCTAAAAAGAGCAGCATCGGCATGCTTTTCACGTCGTTTGGTAGAAATCCACGTGCGCGTTCTGCCAAAAGCGCCATTTGCATGCATATCGTGTGGTTTTGCAGAAAACTGCGTCCGCGTCTACCAAAAGATGCATGTGCATGCTTAAAACGCGTTTTGGCACAAATCCATGTGCGGGTGCTAAAAAGAGCAGCATCGGCATGCTTTTCACGTCGTTTGGTGGAAATCCACGTGCGCGTTCTGCCAAAAGCACCATTTGCATGCATATCGTGCGGTTTTGCAGAAAACTGCGTCCGCGTCTACCAAAAGATGCATGTGCATGCTTAAAACGCGTTTTGCCACAAATCCATGTGCCGGTGCTAAAAAGAGCAGCATCGGCATACTTTTCACGTCGTTTGGTAGAAATCCACGTGCGCGTTCTGCCAAAAGCACCATTTGCATGCATATCGTGTGGTTTTGCAGAAAACTGCGTCCGCGTCTACCAAAAGATGCATGTGCATGCATAAAACGCGTTTTGGCACAAATCCATAGGCGGGTGCTAAAAAGCGCAGCACCGGCATGCTTTTCACGTCGTTTGGTAGAAATCCACGTGCGCGTTCTGCCAAAAGCACCATTTGCATGCATATCGTGTGGTTTTGCAGAAAACTGCGTCCGCGTCTACCAAAAGATGCATGTGCATGCTTAAAACGCGCTTTGGCACAAATCCATGTGCGGGTGCTAAAAAGAGCAGCATCGGCATGCTTTTCACGTCGTTTGGTAGAAATCCACGTGCGCGTTCTGCCAAAAGCGCCATTTGCATGCATATCGTGTGGTTTTGCAGAAAACTGCGTCCGCGTCTACCAAAAGATGCATGTGCATGCTTAAAACGCGTTTTGGCACAAATCCATGTGCGGGTGCTAAAAAGAGCAGCATCGGCATGCTTTTCACGTCGTTTGGTGGAAATCCACGTGCGCGTTCTGCCAAAAGCACCATTTGCATGCATATCGTGCGGTTTTGCAGAAAACTGCGTCCGCGTCTACCAAAAGATGCATGTGCATGCTTAAAACGCGTTTTGCCACAAATCCATGTGCCGGTGCTAAAAAGAGCAGCATCGGCATACTTTTCACGTCGTTTGGTAGAAATCCACGTGCGCGTTCTGCCAAAAGCACCATTTGCATGCATATCGTGTGGTTTTGCAGAAAACTGCGTCCGCGTCTACCAAAAGATGCATGTGCATGCATAAAACGCGTTTTGGCACAAATCCATGTGCGGGTGCTAAAAAGCGCAGCATCGGCATGCTTTTCACGTCGTTTGGTAGAAATCCACGTGCGCGTTCTGCCAAAAGCACCATTTGCATGCATATCGTGTGGTTTTGCAGAAAACTGCGTCCGCGTCTACCAAAAGATGCATGTGCATGCTTAAAACGCGCTTTGGCGCAAATCCATGTGCGGGTGCTAAAAAGAGCAGCATCGGCATGCTTTTCACGTCGTTTGGTAGAAATCCACGTGCGCGTTCTGCCAAAAGCGCCATTTGCATGCATATCGTGTGGTTTTGCAGAAAACTGTGTCCGCGTCTACCAAAAGATGCATGTGCATGCTTAAAACGCGTTTTGGCACAAATCCATGTGCGGGTGCTAAAAAGAGCAGCATCGGCATGCTTTTCACGTCGTTTGGTGGAAATCCACGCGCGCGTTCTGCCAAAAGCACCATTTGCATGCATATCGTGCGGTTTTGCAGAAAACTGCGTCCGCGTCTACCAAAAGATGCATGTGCATGCTTAAAACGCGTTTTGCCACAAATCCATGTGCCGGTGCTAAAAAGTGCAGCATCGGCATACTTTTCACGTCGTTTGGTAGAAATCCACGTGCGCGTTCTGCCAAAAGCACCATTTGCATGCATATCGTGTGGTTTTGCAGAAAACTGCGTCCGCGTCTACCAAAAGATGCATGTGCATGCTTAACACGCGTTTTGGCACAAATCCATGTGCGGGTGCTAAAAGAGCAGCATCGGCATGCTTTTCACGTCGTTTGGTAGAAATCCACGCGCGCGTTCTGCCAAAAGCACCATTTGCATGCATATCGTGTGGTTTTGCCGAAAACTGCGTCCGCGTCTACCAAAAGATGCATGTGCATGCATAAAACGCGTTTTGGCACAAATTCATGTGCGGGTGCTAAAAAGAGCAGCATCGGCATGCTTTTCACGTCGTTTGGTAGAAATCCACCTGCGCGTTCTGCGAAAAGCACCATTTGCATGCATATCGTGTGGTTTTGCCGAAAACTGCGTCCGCGTCTACCAAAAGATGCATGTGCATGCATAAAACGCGTTTTGGCACAAATCCATGTGCGGGTGCTAAAAAGAGCAGCATCGGCATGCTTTTCACGTCGTTTGGTAGAAATCCACGTGCGCGTTCTGCCAAAAGCACCATTTGCATGCATATCGTGTGGTTTTGCAGAAAACTGCGTCCGCGTCTACCAAAAGTTGCATGTGCATGCTTAAAACGCGTTTTGCCACAAATCCATGTGCCGGTGCTAAAACGTGCAGCATCGGCATACTTTTCACGTCGTTTGGTAGAAATCCACGTGCGCGTTCTGCCAAAAGCACCATTTGCATGCATATCGTGTGGTTTTGCAGAAAACTGCGTCCGCGTCTACCAAAAGATGCATGTGCATGCTTAACACGCGTTTTGGCACAAATCCATGTGCGGGTGCTAAAAGAGCAGCATCGGCATGCTTTTCACGTCGTTTGGTAGAAATCCACGCGCGCGTTCTGCCAAAAGCACCATTTGCATGCATATCGTGTGGTTTTGCCGAAAACTGCGTCCGCGTCTACCAAAAGATGCATGTGCATGCATAAAACGCGTTTTGGCACAAATTCATGTGCGGGTGCTAAAAAGAGCAGCATCGGCATGCTTTTCACGTCGTTTGGTAGAAATCCACCTGCGCGTTCTGCGAAAAGCACCATTTGCATGCATATCGTGTGGTTTTGCCGAAAACTGCGTCCGCGTCTACCAAAAGATGCATGTGCATGCATAAAACGCGTTTTGGCACAAATCCATGTGCGGGTGCTAAAAAGAGCAGCATCGGCATGCTTTTCACGTCGTTTGGTAGAAATCCACGTGCGCGTTCTGCCAAAAGCACCATTTGCATGGATATCGTGCGGTTTTGCAGAAAACTGCGTCCGCGTCTACCAAAAGTTGCATGTGCATGCTTAAAACGCGTTTTGGCACAAATCCATGTGCGGGTGCTAAAAAGAGCAGCATCGGCATGCTTTTCACGTCGTTTGGTAGAAATCCACGTGCGCGTTCTGCCAACAGCACCATTTGCATGCATATCGTGTGGTTTTGCAGAAAACTGCGTCCGCGTCTACCAAAAGATGCATGTGCATGCTTAAAACGCGTTTTGGCACAAATCCATGTGCGGGTGCTAAAAAGAGCAGCATCGGCATGTTTTTCACGTCGTTTGGTAGAAATCCACGTGCGCGTTCTGCCAAAAGCACCATTTGCATGCATATCGTGCGGTTTTGCAGAAAACTGCGTCCGCGTCTACCAAAAGATGCAGGTGCATGCTTAAAACGCGTTTTTGCACAAGTCCATGTGCGGGTGCTAAAAAGAGCAGCATCGGCATGCTTTTCACGTCGTTTGGTGGAAATCCACGTGCGCGTTCTGCCAAAAGCACCATTTGCATGCATATCGTGCGGTTTTGCAGAAAACTACGTCCGCGTCTACCAAAAGATGCATGTGCATGCTTAAAACGCGTTTTGGCACAAATCCATGTGCGGGTGCTAAAAAGAGCAGCATCGGCATGCTTTTCACGTCGTTTGGTAGAAATCCACGTGCGCGTTCTGCCAAAAGCACCATTTGCATGCATATCGTGCGGTTTTGCAGAAAACTGCGTCCGCGTCTACCAAAAGATGCATGTGCATGCTTAAAACGCGTTTTGGCACAAATCCATGTGCGGGTGCTAAAAAGAGCAGCATCGGCATGCTTTTCACGTCGTTTGGTAGAAATCCACGTGCGCGTTCTGCCAAAAGCACCATTTGCATGCATATCGTGTGGTTTTGCAGAAAAGTGCGTCCGCGTCTACCAAAAGATGCATGTGCATGCTTAAAACGCGTTTTAGCACAAATCCATGTGCCGGTGCTAAAAAGAGCAGCATCGGCATGCTTTTCACGTCGTTTGGTAGAAGTCCACGCGCGCGTTCTGCCAAAAGCACCATTTGCATGCATATCGTGTGGTTTTGCAGAAAACTGCGTCCGCGTCTACCAAAAGATGCATGTGCATGCTTAAAACGCGTTTTGGCACAAATCCATGTGCGGGCGCTAAATAGAGCAGCATCGGCATGCTTTTCACGTCGTTTGGTAGAAATCCACGCGCGCGTTCTGCCAAAAGCACCATTTGCATGCATATCGTGTGGTTTTGCCGAAAACTGCGTCCGCGTCTACCAAAAGATGCATGTGCATGCTTAAACGCGTTTTGGCACAAATCCATGTGCGGGTGCTAAAAAGAGCAGCATCGGCATGCTTTTCACGTCGTTTGGTAGAAATCCACGTGCGCGTTCTGCCAAAAGCACCATTTGCATGCATATCGTGCGGTTTTGCAGAAAACTGCGTCCGCGTCTACCAAAAGATGCATGTGCATGCTTAAAACGCGTTTTGGCACAAATCCATGTGCGGGTGCTAAAAAGAGCAGCATCGGCATGCTTTTCACGTCGTTTGGTAGAAATCCACGTGCGCGTTCTGCCAAAAGCACCATTTGCATGCATATCGTGTGGTTTTGCAGAAAAGTGCGTCCGCGTCTACCAAAAGATGCATATGCATGCTTAAAACGCGTTTTGGCACAAATCCATGTGCCGGTGCTAAAAAGAGCAGCATCGGCATGCTTTTCACGTCGTTTGGTAGAAATCCACGTGCGCGTTCTGCCAAAAGCACCATTTGCATGCATATCGTGTGGTTTTGCAGAAAAGTGCGTCCGCGTCTACCAAAAGATGCATGTGCATGCATAAAACGCGTTTTGGCACAAATACATGTGCGGGTGCTAAAAAGAGCAGCATCGGCATGCTTTTCACGTCGTTTGGTAGAAATCCACGTGCGCGTTCTGCCAAAAGCACCATTTGCATGCATATCGTGTGGTTTTGCAGAAAACTGCGTCCGCGTCTACCAAAAGATGCATGTGCATGTTTAACACGCGTTTTGGCACAAATCCATGTGCGGGTGCTAAAAAGAGCAGCATCGGCATGCTTTTTACGTCGTTTGGTAGAAATCCACGCGCGCGTTCTGCCAAAAGCACCATTTGCATGCATATCGTGTGGTTTTGCAGAAAACTGCGTCCGCGTCTACCAAAAGATGCATGTGCATGCCTAAAACGCGCTTTGGCACAAATCCATGTGCGGGTGCTAAAAAGAGCAGCATCGGCATGCTTTTCACGTCGTTTGGTAGAAATCCACGTGCGCGTTCTGCCAAAAGCGCCATTTGCATGCATATCGTGTGGTTTTGCAGAAAACTGCGTCCGCGTCTACCAAAAGATGCATGTGCATGCTTAAAACGCGTTTTGGCACAAATCCATGTGCGGGTGCTAAAAAGAGCAGCATCGGCATGCTTTTCACGTCGTTTGGTGGAAATCCACGCACGCGTTCTGCCAAAAGCACCATTTGCATGCATATCGTGCGGTTTTGCAGAAAACTGCGTCCGCGTCTACCAAAAGATGCATGTGCATGCTTAAAACGCGTTTTGCCACAAATCCATGTGCCGGTGCTAAAAAGAGCAGCATCGGCATACTTTTCACGTCGTTTGGTAGAAATCCACGTGCGCGTTCTGCCAAAAGCACCATTTGCATGCATATCGTGTGGTTTTGCAGAAAACTGCGTCCGCGTCTACCAAAAGATGCATGTGCATGCTTAACACGCGTTTTGGCACAAATCCATGTGCGGGTGCTAAAAAGAGCAGCATCGGCATGCTTTTCACGTCGTTTGGTAGAAATCCACGCGCGCGTTCTGCCAAAAGCACCATTTGCATGCATATCGTGTGGTTTTGCCGAAAACTGCGTCCGCGTCTACCAAAAGATGCATGTGCACGCATAAAACGCGTTTTGGCACAAATCCATGTGCGGGTGCTAAAAAGCGCAGCATCGGCATGCTTTTCACGTCGTTTGGTAGAAATCCACGTGCGCGTTCTGCCAAAAGCACCATTTGCATGCATATCGTGTGGTTTTGCAGAAAACTGCGTCCGCGTCTACCAAAAGATGCATGTGCATGCTTAAAACGCGTTTTGGCACAAATCCATGTGCGGGTGCTAAAAAGAGCAGCATCGGCATGCTTTTCACGTCGTTTGGTAGAAATCCACGTGCGCGTTCTGCCAAAAGCACCATTTGCATGCATATCGTGCGGTTTTGCAGAAAACTGCGTCCGCGTCTACCAAAGGATGCATGTGCATGCTTAAAACGCGTTTTGGCACAAATCCATGTGCGGATGCTAAAAAGAGCAGCATCGGCATGCTTTTCACGTCGTTTGGTAGAAATCCACGTGCGCGTTCTGCCAAAAGCACAATTTGCATGTATATCGTGTGGTTTTGCAGAAAACTGCGTCCGCGTCTACCAAAAGATGCATGTGCATGCTTAAAACGCGTTTTGGCACAAATCCATGTGCGGGCGCTAAATAGAGCAGCATCGGCATGCTTTTCACGTCGTTTGGTAGAAATCCACGCGCGCGTTCTGCCAAAAGCACCATTTGCATGCATATCGTGAGGTTTTGCCGAAAACTGCGTCCGCGTCTACCAAAAGATGCATGTGCATGCTTAAAACGCGTTTTGGCACAAATCCATGTGCGGGTGCTAAAAAGAGCAGCATCGGCATGCTTTTCACGTCGTTTGGTAGAAATCCACGTGCGCGTTCTGCCAAAAGCACCATTTGCATGCATATCGTGCGGTTTTGCAGAAAACTGCGTCCGCGTCTACCAAAAGATGCATGTGCATGCTTAAAACGCGTTTTGGCACAAATCCATGTGCGGGTGCTAAAAAGAGCAGCATCGGCATGCTTTTCACGTCGTTTGGTAGAAATCCACGTGCGCGTTCTGCCAAAAGCACCATTTGCATGCATATCGTGTGGTTTTGCAGAAAAGTGCGTCCGCGTCTACCAAAAGATGCATATGCATGCTTAAAACGCGTTTTGGCACAAATCCATGTGCCGGTGCTAAAAAGAGCAGCATCGGCATGCTTTTCACGTCGTTTGGTAGAAATCCACGTGCGCGTTCTGCCAAAAGCACCATTTGCATGCATATCGTGTGGTTTTGCAGAAAAGTGCGTCCGCGTCTACCAAAAGATGCATGTGCATGCATAAAACGCGTTTTGGCACAAATCCATGTGCGGGTGCTAAAAAGAGCAGCATCGGCATGCTTTTCACGTCGTTTGGTAGAAATCCACGTGCGCGTTCTGCCAAAAGCACCATTTGCATGCATATCGTGTGGTTTTGCAGAAAACTGCGTCCGCGTCTACCAAAAGATGCATGTGCATGTTTAACACGCGTTTTGGCACAAATCCATGTGCGGGTGCTAAAAAGAGCAGCATCGGCATGCTTTTTACGTCGTTTGGTAGAAATCCACGCGCGCGTTCTGCCAAAAGCACCATTTGCATGCATATCGTGTGGTTTTGCAGAAAACTGCGTCCGCGTCTACCAAAAGATGCATGTGCATGCCTAAAACGCGCTTTGGCACAAATCCATGTGCGGGTGCTAAAAAGAGCAGCATCGGCATGCTTTTCACGTCGTTTGGTAGAAATCCACGTGCGCGTTCTGCCAAAAGCGCCATTTGCATGCATATCGTGTGGTTTTGCAGAAAACTGCGTCCGCGTCTACCAAAAGATGCATGTGCATGCTTAAAACGCGTTTTGGCACAAATCCATGTGCGGGTGCTAAAAAGAGCAGCATCGGCATGCTTTTCACGTCGTTTGGTGGAAATCCACGCACGCGTTCTGCCAAAAGCACCATTTGCATGCATATCGTGCGGTTTTGCAGAAAACTGCGTCCGCGTCTACCAAAAGATGCATGTGCATGCTTAAAACGCGTTTTGCCACAAATCCATGTGCCGGTGCTAAAAAGAGCAGCATCGGCATACTTTTCGCGTCGTTTGGTAGAAATCCACGTGCGCGTTCTGCCAAAAGCACCATTTGCATGCATATCGTGTGGTTTTGCAGAAAACTGCGTCCGCGTCTACCAAAAGATGCATGTGCATGCTTAACACGCGTTTTGGCACAAATCCATGTGCGGGTGCTAAAAAGAGCAGCATCGGCATGCTTTTCACGTCGTTTGGTAGAAATCCACGCGCGCGTTCTGCCAAAAGCACCATTTGCATGCATATCGTGTGGTTTTGCCGAAAACTGCGTCCGCGTCTACCAAAAGATGCATGTGCATGCATAAAACGCGTTTTGGCACAAATCCATGTGCGGGTGCTAAAAAGCGCAGCATCGGCATGCTTTTCACGTCGTTTGGTAGAAATCCACGTGCGCGTTCTGCCAAAAGCACCATTTGCATGCATATCGTGTGGTTTTGCAGAAAACTGCGTCCGCGTCTACCAAAAGATGCATGTGCATGCTTAAAACGCGCTTTGGCACAAATCCATGTGCGGGTGCTAAAAAGAGCAGCATCGGCATGCTTTTCACGTCGTTTGGTAGAAATCCACGTGCGCGTTTTGCCAAAAGCGCCATTTGCATGCATATCGTGTGGTTTTGCTGAAAACTGCGTCCGCGTCTACCAAAAGATGCATGTGCATGCTTAAAACGCGTTTTGGCACAAATCCATGTGCGGGTGCTAAAAAGAGCAGCATCGGCATGCTTTTCACGTCGTTTGGTAGAAATCCACGTGCGCGTTCTGCCAAAAGCACCATTTGCATGCATATCGTGCGGTTTTGCAGAAAACTGCGTCCGCGTCTACCAAAGGATGCATGTGCATGCTTAAAACGCGTTTTGGCACAAATCCATGTGCGGATGCTAAAAAGAGCAGCATCGGCATGCTTTTCACGTCGTTTGGTAGAAATCCACGTGCGCGTTCTGCCAAAAGCACAATTTGCATGCATATCGTGTGGTTTTGCAGAAAACTGCGTCCGCGTCTACCAAAAGATGCATGTGCATGCTTAAAACGCGTTTTGGCACAAATCCATGTGCGGGTGCTAAAAAGAGCAGCATCGGCATGCTTTTCAGGTCGTTTGGTAGAAATCCACGTGCGCGTTCTGCCAAAAGCACCATTTGCATGTATATCGTGTGGTTTTGCAGAAAACTGCGTCCGCGTCTACCAAAAGATGCATGTGCATGCTTAAAACGCGTTTTGGCACAAATCCATGTGCGGGCGCTAAATAGAGCAGCATCGGCATGCTTTTCACGTCGTTTGGTAGAAGTCCACGCGCGCGTTCTGCCAAAAGCACCATTTGCATGCATATCGTGTGGTTTTGCCGAAAACTGCGTCCGCGTCTACCAAAAGATGCATGTGCATGCTTAAAACGCGTTTTGGCACAAATCCATGTGCGGGTGCTAAAAAGAGCAGCATCGGCATGCTTTTCACGTCGTTTGGTAGAAATCCACGTGCGCGTTCTGCCAAAAGCACCATTTGCATGCATATCGTGTGGTTTTGCAGAAAACTGCGTCCGCGTCTACCAAAAGATGCATGTGCATGCTTAAAACGCGCTTTGGCACAAATCCATGTGCGGGTGCTAAAAAGAGCAGCATCGGCATGCTTTTCACGTCGTTTGGTAGAAATCCACGTGCGCGTTTTGCCAAAAGCGCCATTTGCATGCATATCGTGTGGTTTTGCTGAAAACTGCGTCCGCGTCTACCAAAAGATGCATGTGCATGCTTAAAACGCGTTTTGGCACAAATCCATGTGCGGGTGCTAAAAAGAGCAGCATCGGCATGCTTTTCACGTCGTTTGGTAGAAATCCACGTGCGCGTTCTGCCAAAAGCACCATTTGCATGCATATCGTGCGGTTTTGCAGAAAACTGCGTCCGCGTCTACCAAAAGATGCATGTGCATGCTTAAAACGCGTTTTAGCACAAATCCATGTGCCGGTGCTAAAAAGAGCAGCATCGGCAGGCTTGTCACGTCGTTTGGTAGAAATCCACGTGCGCGTTCTGCCAAAAGCACCATTTGCATTCATATCGTGTGGTTTTGCAGAAAACTGCGTCCGCGTCTACCAAAAGATGCATGTGCATGTTTAACACGCGTTTTGGCACAAATCCATGTGCGGGTGCTAAAAAGAGCAGCATCGGCATGCTTTTCACGTCGTTTGTTAGAAATCCACGCGCGCGTTCTGCCAAAAGCACCATTTGCATGCATATCGTGTGGTTTTGCAGAAAACTGCGTCCGCGTCTACCAAAAGATGCATGTGCATGCTTAAAACGCACTTTGGCACAAATCCATGTGCGGGTGCTAAAAAGAGCAGCATCGGCATGCTTTTCACGTCGTTTGGTAGAAATCCACGTGCGCGTTCTGCCAAAAGCGCCATTTGCATGCATATCGTGTGGTTTTGCAGAAAACTGCGTCCGCGTCTACCAAAAGATGCATGTGCATGCTTAAAACGCGTTTTGGCACAAATCCATGTGCGGGTGCTAAAAAGAGCAGCATCGGCATGCTTTTCACCTCGTTTGGTGGAAATCCACGTGCGCGTTCTGCCAAAAGCACCATTTGCATGCATATCGTGCGGTTTTGCAGAAAACTGCGTCCGCGTCTACCAAAAGATGCATGTGCATGCTTAAAACGCGTTTTGCCACAAATCCATGTGCCGGTGCTAAAAAGAGCAGCATCGGCATACTTTTCACGTCGTTTGGTAGAAATCCACGTGCGCGTTCTGCCAAAAGCACCATTTGCATGCATATCGTGTGGTTTTGCAGAAAACTGCGTCCGCGTCTACCAAAAGATGCATGTGCATGCATAAAACGCGTTTTGGCACAAATCCATGTGCGGGTGCTAAAAAGCGCAGCATCGGCATGCTTTTCACGTCGTTTGGTAGAAATCCACGTGCGCGTTCTGCCAAAAGCACCATTTGCATGCATATCGTGTGGTTTTGCAGAAAACTGCGTCCGCGTCTACCAAAAGATGCATGTGCATGCTTAAAACGCGCTTTGGCACAAATCCATGTGCGGGTGCTAAAAAGAGCAGCATCGGCATGCTTTTCACGTCGTTTGGTAGAAATCCACGTGCGCGTTCTGCCAAAAGCGCCATTTGCATGCATATCGTGTGGTTTTGCAGAAAACTGCGTCCGCGTCTACCAAAAGATGCATGTGCATGCTTTAAAACGCGTTTTGGCACAAATCCATGTGCGGGTGCTAAAAAGAGCAGCATCGGCATGCTTTTCACGTCGTTTGGTGGAAATCCACGTGCGCGTTCTGCCAAAAGCACCATTTGCATGCATATCGTGCGGTTTTGCAGAAAACTGCGTCCGCGTCTACCAAAAGATGCATGTGCATGCTTAAAACGCGTTTTGCCACAAATCCATGTGCCGGTGCTAAAAAGAGCAGCATCGGCATACTTTTCACGTCGTTTGGTAGAAATCCACGTGCGCGTTCTGCCAAAAGCACCATTTGCATGCATATCGTGTGGTTTTGCAGAAAACTGCGTCCGCGTCTACCAAAAGATGCATGTGCATGCATAAAACGCGTTTTGGCACAAATCCATGTGCGGGTGCTAAAAAGCGCAGCATCGGCATGCTTTTCACGTCGTTTGGTAGAAATCCACGTGCGCGTTCTGCCAAAAGCACCATTTGCATGCATATCGTGTGGTTTTGCAGAAAACTGCGTCCGCGTCTACCAAAAGATGCATGTGCATGCTTAAAACGCGCTTTGGCACAAATCCATGTGCGGGTGCTAAAAAGAGCAGCATCGGCATGCTTTTCACGTCGTTTGGTAGAAATCCACGTGCGCGTTCTGCCAAAAGCGCCATTTGCATGCATATCGTGTGGTTTTGCAGAAAACTGTGTCCGCGTCTACCAAAAGATGCATGTGCATGCTTAAAACGCGTTTTGGCACAAATCCATGTGCGGGTGCTAAAAAGAGCAGCATCGGCATGCTTTTCACGTCGTTTGGTGGAAATCCACGCGCGCGTTCTGCCAAAAGCACCATTTGCATGCATATCGTGCGGTTTTGCAGAAAACTGCGTCCGCGTCTACCAAAAGATGCATGTGCACGCTTAAAACGCGTTTTGCCACAAATCCATGTGCCGGTGCTAAAAAGTGCAGCATCGGCATACTTTTCACGTCGTTTGGTAGAAATCCACGTGCGCGTTCTGCCAAAAGCACCATTTGCATGCATATCGTGTGGTTTTGCAGAAAACTGCGTCCGCGTCTACCAAAAGATGCATGTGCATGCTTAACACGCGTTTTGGCACAAATCCATGTGCGGGTGCTAAAAGAGCAGCATCGGCATGCTTTTCACGTCGTTTGGTAGAAATCCACGCGCGCGTTCTGCCAAAAGCACCATTTGCATGCATATCGTGTGGTTTTGCCGAAAACTGCGTCCGCGTCTACCAAATGATGCATGTGCATGCTTAAAACGCGTTTTGGCACAAATCCATGTGCGGGTGCTAAAAAGAGCAGCATCGGCATGCTTTTCACGTCGTTTGGTAGAAATCCACGTGCGCGTTCTGCCAAAAGCACCATTTGCATGGATATCGTGCGGTTTTGCAGAAAACTGCGTCCGCGTCTACCAAAAGATGCATGTGCATGCTTAAAACGCGTTTTGGCACAAATCCATGTGCCGGTGCTAAAAAGAGGAGCATCGGCATGCTTTTCACGTCGTTTGGTAGAAATCCACGTGCGCGTTCTGCCAAAAGCACCATTTGCATGCATATCGTGTGGTTTTGCAGAAAAGTGCGTCCGCGTCTACCAAAAGATGCATGTGCATGCTTAAAACGCGTTTTAGCACAAATCCATGTGCCGGTGCTAAAAAGAGCAGCATCGGCATGCTTTTCACGTCGTTTGGTAGAAATCCACGCGCGCGTTCTGCCAAAAGCACCATTTGCATGCATATCGTGTGGTTTTGCCGAAAACTGCGTCCGCGTCTACCAAAAGATACATGTGCATGCTTAAAACGCGTTTTGGCACAAATCCATGTGCGGGTGCTAAAAAGAGCAGCATCGGCATGCTTTTCACGTCGTTTGGTAGAAATCCACGTGCGCGTTCTGCCAAAAGCACCATTTGCATGCATATCGTGCGGTTTTGCAGAAAACTGCGTCCGCGTCTACCAAAAGATGCATGTGCATGCTTAAAACGCGTTTTGGCACAAATCCATGTGCGGGTGCTAAAAAGAGCAGCATCGGCATGCTTTTCACGTCGTTTGGTAGAAATCCACGTGCGCGTTCTGCCAAAAGCACCATTTGCATGCATATCGTGTGGTTTTGCAGAAAAGTGCGTCCGCGTCTACCAAAAGATGCATGTGCATGCTTAAAACGCGTTTTAGCACAAATCCATGTGCCGGTGCTAAAAAGAGCAGCATCGGCATGCTTTTCACGTCGTTTGGTAGAAATCCACGCGCGCGTTCTGCCAAAAGCACCATTTGCATGCATATCGTGTGGTTTTGCCGAAAACTGCGTCCGCGTCTACCAAAAGATGCATGTGCATTCTTAAAACGCGTTTTGGCACAAATCCATGTGCGGGTGCTAAAAAGAGCAGCATCGGCATGCTTTTCACGTCGTTTGGTAGAAATCCACGTGCGCGTTCTGCCAAAAGCACCATTTGCATGCATATCGTGCGGTTTTGCAGAAAACTGCGTCCGCGTCTACCAAAAGATGCATGTGCATGCTTAAAACGCGTTTTGGCACAAATCCATGTGCGGGTGCTAAAAAGAGCAGCATCGGCATGCTTTTCACGTCGTTTGGTAGAAATCCACGTGCGCGTTCTGCCAAAAGCACCATTTGCATGCATATCGTGTGGTTTTGCAGAAAAGTGCGTCCGCATCTACCAAAAGATGCATGTGCATGCTTAAAACGCGTTTTGGCACAAATCCATGTGCCGGTGCTAAAAAGAGCAGCATCGGCATGCTTTTCACGTCGTTTGGTAGAAATCCACGTGCGCGTTCTGCCAAAAGCACCATTTGCATGCATATCATGCGGTTTTGCAGAAAACTGCGTCCGCGTCTACCAAAAGATGCATGTGCATGCTTAAAACGCGTTTTGGCACAAATCCATGTGCCGGTGCTAAAAAGAGCAGCATCGGCATGCTTTTCACGTCGTTTGGTAGAAATCCACGTGCGCGTTCTGCCAAAAGCACCATTTGCATGCATATCGTGTGGTTTTGCAGAAAAGTGCGTCCGCGTCAACCAAAAGATGCATGTGCATGCTTAAAACGCGTTTTAGCACAAATCCATGTGCCGGTGCTAAAAAGAGCAGCATCGGCAGGCTTTTCACGTCGTTTGGTAGAAATCCACGCGCGCGTTCTGCCAAAAGCACCATTTGCATGCATATCGTGTGGTTTTGCAGAAAACTGCGTCCGCGTCTACCAAAAGATGCATGTGCATGCTTAAAACGCGTTTTGGCACAAATTTATTTATTTATTTATTCATTTCCTCAAAGGTCTCTGTTGAGACATTACATGAGGGAGTGGGGAGTTAGTGACAAAGAGATACTACAAATTACAAAGAGATATTTCCGATGAGTCGCTTGAATGCAAGTGGGTCGATGATAGTGGCAACTTCGGCGGGCAGGCCATTCCAGTCTCGTGTTGTGCGCAGAAAAAATGATTGCTGAAAAGTAACGGTATGGGCTTGTGGGGGATATACTGTATTAGAGTGACTGGTGCGGGCAATGCGATGCGCTCTTTTTATGTACGGGTTGTCAAAAGGCAAGGAATGAAAGAATTTATGAAAAAGATTAAGACGGGCTATTCTACGGCGTGAGGCTAGAGAGGGTAGGTTTATTTGGGCTTTTAGTGCCGAGATGCTTGTATTGTATGAATAAGTTGACAGGATAAATCGTGTCGCGCGGTTCTGAACCGACTCGAGGGCTTTAATAAGGTTATTGTGGTGGGGGTCAAAAATAGCTTCGGCATACTCAAGCTTAGGCCGCACAAAGGTTAGAAAAGCAAGTTGTTTAATAGAGGGAGGAGCGAGGAAGAGGTTACGGCGTAGATAACCTAGAGTACGATTAGCAGAGTTTATTATGTGGTTAACATGACAGGTCCAAGTTAAGTCACGCGAGATGTACACACCAAGATATTTGAATGAATCCGTTGTTGCAATCTGCGTGTTATTGATGCTATAATTAGGGATAACGTAGTTACGGCGACGATGAATAGACATTAACACGGTTTTAGCAACATTTAATGACATGAGCCAAGTGGTACACCAGTTTTGTATGCGCGATAGGTCATTTTGTAACGCCAAATGGTCGCTGGGGTTAGTAACTGCTCGGTAAACCACACAATCATCAGCGAAGAGTCGGATATGAGAAGAAATATTACAAGGTTGGTCATTGATGTATATTAAGAAAAGGAGGGGACCAAGTACGGTACCTTGAGGTACGCCTGAAAGCACGGGTGTTAAGGATGAAGAGTGTGAGTTAGCGTATACGAATTGCTCTCGGTTAGTTAAAAACCCTCGAATCCAGCTTAGAACACAAGGATGAATGTTAAGACGCGATAACTTTATTAAGAGACGACCATGAGGGACCTTATCGAATGCTTTTTCGAAATCTAAAAATATTGTGTCAGTCGGGATGTTACGATCTAGGTTTAAATGTAAGTCGTGCAAGAAAAGAGCAAGTTGAGTGTCACAGGAATAATTTTTGCGGAAACCGTGTTGACTTGGGTGGAAAAAATTGACGGATGTTAGGAAGTTAGCAATATGCGAGTATAAAATGTGTTCCATTATTTTACAAGACACGCTTGTTATGGAAATAGGGCGGTAGTTAGTCGGTGATGATCGGCTTCCTTTCTTGAAGACTGGGATGACCTTGCCCACCTGCCAGTCATGTGGAATTGAAGCGCTGTTAAGCGATTCCTGGAATATGAGTGATAAAAACAGGCTACACACATGTTTAGTATTTTTTAGAACTTTGGCATTGATACCGTCTACTGCTGTAGATGACGAGTTCTTCAATGATTCAATTACTTTGACAATGCCGATGGGATCGAATGTGATATTTTGCATGAGCGGATATGCGAAATATGGTGGATCGGGCAAGCCATCAAGTAATTCATTAGTAAAAACTGAACTAAATGTTCTGTTAAGAAGATCCGCAGCCTCAGTCTCAGGGATCGGGAGTCCGGAGCTATTGATAAGTGATATCTCATTCCGCTGATTAGGATTAATAGTTTTCCAAAATCGCTTCGGGTTAGTTTGTAGCATAGCTGGTAAAGTGGTAGAAAGAAACTTGTGTTTAGTTTGAGAGGTTAACTTGTCATATTCTTTCTCGACTGCGTAATACTTCTGCCATGTGCAAGAAGAATTAGATCGTTTGGCTTGTCGAAACAACCGTTTCTTCTTATTGTTTAGTCGTTTGAGGGATACATTAAACCATGGTGATGTTGTTCTTTCTGTTATTGTAATGGTGGGGATGTAAAGACGTATAAGGCGATGCACCTCTGATTTGAAAAGCAGCCAGTTCGACTCGAGAGAATTTAGTTGAAAGTTAGCGGCGAACGTATCGAAGTACTCAGATAATTCTCGGTTCATGCTGACATAGTCTCCTTTATCATAGAGTGTAAGTGTTTTCCGATTTTTTTGTTTCTTTAGTACATTGCAACGAAACGAAACATGTACTGTCAGGTGGTCGCTCAAACCGCGCAATAAGGTGACAGGGGTAAAGTTATCAGGGTGAGTTGTTAATACAAGATCTAAAACGTTGGACGAGTGAGCAGTGACGCGTGTTGAGTCAGTGACGAGCTGCGTTAAGCCGAATGTCATACACGTGTTTAAGAAGTCACTACCGGGGCTGGTTTTAGATAATGTAGAGGCAGGATCGGACCAATCAATAGTTGGAAAATTAAAATCGCCAAACAGAAGGACAGGACTGTTAGGATAAGTTTTAGTTAACGTATTTAAGGCTTCATGAAGTGAAGGCGTGAAAGAACTGTCGGTACTAGGGGACCGATAGCAAATACCAACCAGAATGTGCGGGTGTGTAGCAATGCATCGAATCCAAATCATTTCCAGTTGTGAAGAGAGGTTTACAAGTGAACAATGTAGGTTACGTTTAGTGGCGATTAATACACCCCCACCGCGCGAGTTATTGGGTCTATCTTTCCGAAAAATGTCAAAATGCGAGAGGTAAGGGAGAATTTCGGTATCATCGATTGATGTGTTAAGCCATGTTTCTGTTAGTAGTAAGACATCGCAAGAAGATGAGCCTATTAGACTGCACAGGGCATCACGCTTGGGAACAACACTTCGAATGTTAGCGAGCAGGAATGATAAAGGCTGACAGTTCTGTGGTTGCGGTGTACATTTTGGTCTCAATGATGGCTAAAGGCGTTCCTCAATGACCTGGTTAGTAGTGTGGTCGAAGTAGTAGGTTTTTTCACCTACTATAAGCTTTTCATGTCGCAACTTGAACCGCAGTTTACGGGCCCTTCCAAACTCGATGAGGTGTTTCTGGGCAAGGCGCGTACTTGGGGCGAGATCTTGTGCAACGGCATAGCACGTACCTTTGAACTTACGAGCCGAAGAAAGGACAAGATCTTTGCTTTTAAAGTGAGCGAACCTCACAATTATAGGCCTGGACTTTCCAGTTTGGAAAGACCCAATGCGATGTGCACGTTCAATATCACGTGCACGAGATTACGAGACTTCGTGACCAATGCGTTAGCACGCCGTCCTTGTTACTGACAAAAAAAGAACTTGAGCTT
The DNA here is from genome assembly GCF_050947875.1 of Dermacentor variabilis. Taxonomy (NCBI): domain Eukaryota; kingdom Metazoa; phylum Arthropoda; class Arachnida; order Ixodida; family Ixodidae; genus Dermacentor; species Dermacentor variabilis. The sequence goes on along the minus strand of NW_027460545.1, from coordinate 26,147 downwards.
TTGCACGTGCAACCGCTATCTTGAGTGTATAAAAGAAAAGAAGGAAAAAAAAAATGCTTGTTTCACATGATGTGAGATCACGTGACTGCGACACGTGAGGGCAATGTTTATAAGAAGCCGTGTTTCTTTCAGAATAAACGTTGTTGAAAGTCAGCGCTTGTGGTGTCTTCTTCTCTCGTCCCTTGTCTATATTTTGCGCTGTTACTAGCAGGATGGAAAACCAACAAGCCCAAGCTGCTATTCTAGCAATATCACGTGGCTCTATTTGTACATCTAAATGCTGTCTACAATGTGCAATAATAATTTTCTCAGAATCAGACCATGATTCTTTAGGTTTATCGGCGATGCTGTAAAAAACAAGGTTATTTCTTCTAGATCTATTTTCAGCATCGTTTATCCGGGCAGAAAGTACACCTATCTGTGCCGTATTTTCAGTGCTTATCTCATGTAGTCTGCCTAATTCAATTTGCATGTCATCGATACCAGCACAAGCTGTCTCAATTTTGTCTAGCCGTGTTTTAATTTCACAGAACGTCTTATCATGATCAACTAGTTTTTTTTTCAATAGACTTTAGCTGTTCAAGCATTACCGTCTGTCCAGATTGCAGTTCTTTCAATACCTTAAGAATCTCTTTGTCAGGGCCGTGTGCGGGTGCGGGTGCTAAATCCATGTGCGGGTGCTAAAAAGAGCAGCATCGGCATGCTTTTCACGTCGTTTGGTAGAAATCCACGTGCGCGTTCTGCCAAAAGCGCCATTTGCATGCATATCGTGTGGTTTTGCAGAAAACTGCGTCCGCGTCTACCAAAAGAAGCATGTGCATGCTTAAAACGCGTTTTGGCACAAATCCATGTGCGGGTGCTAAAAAGAGCAGCATCGGCATGCTTTTCACGTCGTTTGGTGGAAATCCACGTGCGCGTTCTGCCAAAAGCACCATTTGCATGCATATCGTGCGGTTTTGCAGAAAACTGCGTCCGCGTCTACCAAAAGATGCATGTGCATGCTTAAAACGCGTTTTGGCACAAATCCATGTGCCGGTGCTAAAAAGAGCAGCATCGGCATGCTTTTCACGTCGTTTGGTAGAAATCCACGTGCGCGTTCTGCCAAAAGCACCATTTGCATGCATATCGTGTGGTTTTGCAGAAAAGTGCGTCCGCGTCTACCAAAAGATGCATGTGCATGCTTAAAACGCGTTTTAGCACAAATCCATGTGCCGGTGCTAAAAAGAGCAGCATCGGCATGCTTTTCACGTCGTTTCGTAGAAATCCACGTGCGCGTTCTGCCAAAAGCACCATTTGCATGCATATCGTGTGGTTTTGCAGAAAAGTGCGTTCGCGTCTACCAAAAGATGCATGTGCATGCTTAAAACGCGTTTTAGCACAAATCCATGTGCCGGTGCTAAAAAGAGCAGCATCGGCATGCTTTTCACGTCGTTTGGTAGAAATCCACGTGCGCGTTCTGCCAAAAGCACCATTTGCATGCATATCGTGTGGTTTTGCAGAAAACTGCGTCCGCGTCTACCAAAAGATGCATGTGCATGCTTAACACGCGTTTTGGCACAAATCCATGTGCGGGTGCTAAAAAGAGCAGCATCGGCATGCTTTTCGCGTCGTTTGGTAGAAATCCACGCGCGCGTTCTGCCAAAAGCACCATTTGCATGCATATCGTGCGGTTTTGCCGAAAACTGCGTCCGCGTCTACCAAAAGATGCATGTGCATGCTTAAAACGCGTTTTGGCACAAATCCATGTGCGGGTGCTAAAAAGAGCAGCATCGGCATGCTTTTCACGTCGTTTGGTAGAAATCCACGTGCGCGTTCTGCCAAAAGCACCATTTGCATGCATATCGTGCGGTTTTGCAGAAAACTGCGTCCGCGTCTACCAAAAGATGCATGTGCATGCTTAACACGCGTTTTGGCACAAATCCATGTGCGGGTGCTAAAAAGAGCAGCATCGGCATGCTTTTCACGTCGTTTGGTAGAAATCCACGGGCGCGTTCTGCCAAAATCACCATTTGCATGCATATCGTGTGGTTTTGCCGAAAACTGCGTCCGCGTCTACCAAAAGATGCATGTGCATGCTTAAAACGCGTTTTGGCACAAATCCATGAGCGGGTGCTAAAAAGAGCAGCATCGGCATGCTTTTCACGTCGTTTGGTAGAAATCCACGTGCGCGTTCTGCCAAAAGCACCATTTGCATGCATATCGTGCGGTTTTGCAGAAAACTGCGTCCGCGTCTACCAAAGGATGCATGTGCATGCTTAAAACGCGTTTTGGCACAAATCCATGTGCGGATGCTAAAAAGAGCAGCATCGGCATGCTTTTCACGTCGTTTGGTAGAAATCCACGTGCGCGTTCTGCCAAAAGCACCATTTGCATGCATATCGTGTGGTTTTGCAGAAAACTGCGTCCGCGTCTACCAAAAGATGCATGTGCATGCTTAAAACGCGTTTTGGCACAAATCCATGTGCGGGTGCTAAAAAGAGCAGCATCGGCATGCTTTTCAGGTCGTTTGGTAGAAATCCACGTGCGCGTTCTGCCAAAAGCACCATTTGCATGTATATCGTGTGGTTTTGCAGAAAACTGCGTCCGCGTCTACCAAAAGATGCATGTGCATGCTTAAAACGCGTTTTGGCACAAATCCATGTGCGGGCGCTAAATAGAGCAGCATCGGCATGCTTTTCACGTTGTTTGGTAGAATCCACGCGCGCGTTCTGCCAAAAGCACCATTTGCATGCATATCGTGTGGTTTTGCCGAAAACTGCGTCCGCGTCTACCAAAAGATGCATGTGCATGCTTAAAACGCGTTTTGGCACAAATCCATGTGCGGGTGCTAAAAAGAGCAGCATCGGCATGCTTTTCACGTCATTTGGTAGAAATCCACGTGCGCGTTCTGCCAAAAGCACCATTTGCATGCATATCGTGCGGTTTTGCAGAAAACTGCGTCCGCGTCTACCAAAAGATGCATGTGCATGCTTAAAACGCGTTTTGGCACAAATCCATGTGCGGGTGCTAAAAAGAGCAGCATCGGCATGCTTTTCACGTCGTTTGGTAGAAATCCACGTGCGCGTTCTGCCAAAAGCACCATTTGCATGCATATCGTGTGGTTTTGCAGAAAAGTGCGTCCGCGTCTACCAAAAGATGCATGTGCATGCTTAAAACGCGTTTTGGCACAAATCCATGCGCCGGTGCTAAAAAGAGCAGCATCGGCATGCTTTTCACGTCGTTTGGTAGAAATCCACGTGCGCGTTCTGCCAAAAGCACCATTTGCATGCATATCGTGTGGTTTTGCAGAAAAGTGCGTCCGCGTCTACCAAAAGATGCATGTGCATGCTTAAAACGCGTTTTAGCACAAATCCATGTGCCGGTGCTAAAAAGAGCAGCATCGGCAGGCTTGTCACGTCGTTTGGTAGAAATCCACGTGCGCGTTCTGCCAAAAGCACCATTTGCATTCATATCGTGTGGTTTTGCAGAAAACTGCGTCCGCGTCTACCAAAAGATGCATGTGCATGTTTAACCCTTTGATGGATGCAACGAGAACAAGCAATTTAGGTGCAATTTTTCATCACCAGAGGCTTTCTGGGGCAGTTTTATTACAAACAAAACAAACACGAGTGGAAACTGTCTGCTTACAAAAGAGAAAAAAGTGGGACAGCGTATGTCCCACTAACCACATAGCATGTATTCACTATGTGGGACAGGGTATGTCCCACCATCCACTTCAGTCAAATTGTCAGGAGCAGTGAAACGGGCCAAAGCAAGTGACGCATAGTGGCACATTGCAGATTTTGCAGAGGTATTTGGTGCGTACTTCCTTCTGCTTTGTAGAGCACCACCGGCACCGCAGTCGTTTCCCAGTGAGGACGGGGTGGTGACCATTTCCGGCAAATCGGAGCTCATCTGGTACACCACTCATTGCGCGCCCATTCTTCTTGCCTTTCTTGTTGTAGTGGGCTTTCATCGTTGTTTTCGATTTTCGAAACGTGTTTTGGGCAATCAGGAGACGCCCAAGCATCAGGCGGAACTGCAGATAGGTGACAGGACTCATGGAGGAAATTTGAATGAAAGCATTGACCACCGCTGCGTCCAAAATGAAGTAAAAGATACGGCTCCACCAGCGCTTTGAACGGCGGTCCGCTGGATAGGCATTCCTTTTCTGGTCAAATTTATCAACCCCTCCCATCCATGCGTTGTATTCTTTCACAACACATGGACAGTCCACTTCCTTTCTCTTCCCGTTTTGAAGGGTTCGCTGGACCTGCACGACGCTTTCTGGGTCATGATAGTTGGACATGATGTGCACATATTTAGAGTCTCGCCATTGGTAGGCTACCACATCAGCCTTCTTCCTCCAAATGTAGGACCCTCGCTCCAGCTTGTTGTCAACTTTGACTTCGGATGGCAGATCCCTCTTGTTCACTCTAAATGTGCCACAAGCAAGGATGTCTTTCTCTCGCAGCTCTTGAAGCAGCTTAGTGGAGCTGAAGAAATTATCAAAAAATAACTGCGAGCCAGCAGGGACGGCACCATCGGCCAAAGTCAGGACAACGTGTTCGCCCAAGGTTCTGTCTTCTGGCTTCTGCATACTCTTTCCTACGTAGAGCTGGAACTTGAGGAGATAGCCCGTCTCAGAATCCGCTAGAGACCAAACTTTGTATCCTCTCTTGATTTTTGGTTTCATTGGCATGTATTGTTTCATGCTTGAGCGGCCTTTGAACAGAATCATGCTCTCATCGACAGCGAGGTGACTGGATGGCGAGTAGTGGGCCTGGAACCTCTCGTTCATCATCTCTATCAATGGCCGAACTTTGTATGCACGGTCAAAATCTTTTGAGCCGAAGTCGGGCATTTTTTCATTGTCGTTGAGGTGCAGGCAGTTTGTTATGTGTTGAAATCGTTTGTAAGTCATCACTCGGGCGATTTCTTTCACATGAAATAAGCTGTCTGAGCACCAGTACATTTGGAGGTGGTGCATGCGATTTACACTCATCAAAATGAGGACTCCAAGGTAGGCACGAAGCTCCAAGCACGTGAGTGTCGTCCATCGTTTCCGGTTGGTTGTTGCTGCATACAAGTTTGTTTGATCCACGATATGTTTGATCACGTCCTCATCGAAGTAAAGCATGAATGCTTCAATGGCAGTGCTTCTTTCCAAGATCTGCGATCCAGATGCATTATGATTTGTCGGAATCGTCGCAATGAATTTGGACATGTCCCACTGTCTGGCTGTATTATCATCACCTGACCCTTCAGGGAGCTTCTTGACTTTTTTTGGTTTTGTTCTTTTTCCTGAGTAAGGCTTGCGCGCAATTTTTTTGCGCTTGCTTGTCGTGGGAACAGGCAGAGGTGGCGAAACGTCGTCCTCTTCGCTGCTCTCAGCGCTTTCAAGCACAAAGTCTTCCTCATCAGAACTATCGCAGTACTCATCGGCGCTGTCATTCGACTTGTCCGGTAAACTAAAATAAAGCTCCAAGGCTTCTTCCCGACTCAGGTTTTTTCGTTCTCCTACGCAAAAAAAAATAAATCGTGGCATTCAGCTCCAGCGTCATGTTTGCGCACACACTAGACTCGCTAAGCCTAACACTACGGGCATCAAAACAGACCACTGCCGCAAGATTCATACATGCAACATTATTTTTGCCCGAAAATGATAACTATTGCGCCCTTATTTTTCTCTCAACATTGTTATAGTGCAAGAAATAGGTAAACTTACTTACCAGGCATCTCATAGCAGTTCACGCAGCTTTGAAAACAGGTGAAAATCACGAAGTGGATCCACAAACTGAAGAAAACAAAACTGACGGAATTTGCGGCTCCATCTGTTGCTAAGTGCAGAAAACAGCTATGAATGTTTTCTTCGAAGTCTCATAGAGGAAGCCACATCACTCAATGCCGTAATACGTTTTGATTTTGCGTTCAATCTAGAAAGAAAGTGAGCGCGTCAAGTGGGACCTCTGTGTCCCATCATCCATCAAAGGGTTAACACGCGCTTTGGCAGAAATCCATGTGCGGGTGCTAAAAAGAGCAGCATCGGCATGCTTTTCACGTCGTTTGTTAGAAATCCACGCGCGCGTTCTGCCAAAAGCACCATTTGCATGCATATCGTGTGGTTTTGCAGAAAACTGCGTCCGCGTCTACCAAAAGATGCATGTGCATGCTTAAAACGCGCTTTGGCACAAATCCATGTGCGGGTGCTAAAAAGAGCAGCATCGGCATGCTTTTCACGTCGTTTGGTAGAAATCCACGTGCGCGTTCTGCCCAAAGCCCCATTTGCATGCATATCGTGTGGTTTTGCAGAAAACTGCGTCCGCGTCTACCAAAATATGCATGTGCATGCTTAAAACGCGTTTTGGCACAAATCCATGTGCGGGTGCTAAAAAGAGCAGCATCGGCATGCTTTTCACGTCGTTTGGTGGAAATCCACGTGCGCGTTCTGCCAAAAGCACCATTTGCATGCATATCGTGCGGTTTTGCAGAAAACTGCGTCCGCGTCTACCAAAAGATGTATGTGCATGCTTAAAACGCGTTTTGCCACAAATCCATGTGCCGGTGCTAAAAAGAGCAGCATCGGCATACTTTTCACGTCGTTTGGTAGAAATCCACGTGCGCGTTCTGCCAAAAGCACCATTTGCATGCATATCGTGTGGTTTTGCAGAAAACTGCGTCCGCGTCTACCAAAAGATGCATGTGCATGCTGAACACGCGTTTTGGCACAAATCCATGTGCGGGTGCTAAAAAGAGCAGCATCGGCATGCTTTTCACGTCGTTTGGTAGAAATCCACGCGCGCGTTCTGCCAAAAGCACCATTTGCATGCATATCGTGTGGTTTTGCCGAAAACTGCGTCCGCGTCTACCAAAAGATGCATGTGCATGCATAAAACGCGTTTTGGCACAAATCCATGTGCGGGTGCTAAAAAGAGCAGCATCGGCATGCTTTTCACGTCGTTTGGTAGAAATCCACGTGCGCGTTCTGCCAAAAGCACCATTTGCATGCATATCGTGCGGTTTTGCAGAAAACTGCGTCCGCGTCTACCAAATGATGCATGTGCATGCTTAAAACGCGTTTTGGCACAAATCCATGTGCGGGTGCTAAAAAGAGCAGCATCGGCATGCTTTTCACGTCGTTTGGTAGAAATCCACGTGCGCGTTCTGCCAAAAGCACCATTTGCATGCATATCGTGTGGTTGTGCAGAAAAGTGCGTCCGCGTCTACCAAAAGATGCATGTGCATGCTTAAAACGCGTTTTAGCACCAGTACATGTGCCGGTGCTAAAAGGAGCAGCATCGGCAGGCTTTTCACGTCGTTTGGTAGAAATCCACGTGCGCGTTCTGCCAAAAGCACCATTTGCATGCATATCGTGTGGTTTTGCAGAAAACTGCGTCCGCGTCTACCAAAAGATCCATGTGCATGCTTAACACGCGTTTTGGCACAAATCCATGTGCGGGTGCTAAAAAGAGCAGCATCGGCATGCTTTTCACGTCGTTTGGTAGAAATCCACGGGCGCGTTCTGCCAAAAGCACCATTTGCATGCATATCGTGTGGTTTTGCCGAAAACTGCGTCCGCGTCTACCAAAAGATGCATGTGCATGCTTAAAACGCGTTTTGGCACAAATCCATGTGCGGGTGCTAAAAAGAGCAGCATCGGCATGCTTTTCACGTCGTTTGGTAGAAATCCACGTGCGCGTTCTGCCAAAAGCACCATTTGCATGCATATCGTGCGGTTTTGCAGAAAACTGCGTCCGCGTCTACCAAAGGATGCATGTGCATGCTTAAAACGCGTTTTGGCACAAATCCATGTGCGGGTGCTAAAAAGAGCAGCATCGGCATGCTTTTCACGTCGTTTGGTAGAAATCCACGTGCGCGTTCTGCCAAAAGCACCATTTGCACGCATATCGTGCGGTTTTGCAGAAAAGTGCGTCCGCGTCTACCAAAAGATGCATGTGCATGCTTAAAACGCGTTTTGGCACAAATCCATGTGCGGGTGCTAAAAAGAGCAGCATCGGCATGCTTTTCACGTCGTTTGGTAGAAATCCACGTGCGCGTTCTGCCAAAAGCGCCATTTGCATGCATATCGTGTGGTTTTGCAGAAAAGTGCGTCCGCGTCTACCAAAAGGTGCATGTGCATGCTTAAAACGCGTTTTAGCACAAATCCATGTGCCGGTGCTAAAAAGAGCAGCATCGGCATGCTTTTCACGTCGTTTGGTAGAAATCCACGTGCGCGTTCTGCCAAAAGCACCATTTGCATGCATATCGTGCGGTTTTGCAGAAAACTGCGTCCGCGTCTACCAAAAGATGCATGTGCATGCTTAAAACGCGTTTTGGCACAAATCCATGTGCGGGTGCTAAAAAGAGCAGCATCGGCATGCTTTTCACGTCGTTTGGTAGAAATCCACGTGCGCGTTCTGCCAAAAAGCACCATTTGCATGCATATCTTGTGGTTTTGCAGAAAAGTGCGTCCGCGTCTACCAAAAGATGCATGTGCATGCTTAAAACGCGTTTTGGCACAAATCCATGTGCCGGTGCTAAAAAGAGCAGCATCGGCATGCTTTTCACGTCGTTTGGTAGAAATCCACGTGCGCGTTCTGCCAAAAGCACCATTTGCATGCATATCGTGCGGTTTTGCAGAAAACTGTGTCCGCGTCTACCAAAAGATGCATGTGCATGCTTAAAACGCGTTTTGGCACAAATCCATGTGCCGGTGCTAAAAAGAGCAGCATCGGCATGCTTTTCACGTCGTTAGGTAGAAATCCACGTGCGCGTTCTGCCAAAAGCACCATTTGCATGCATATCGTGTGGTTTTGCAGAAAAGTGCGTCCGCGTCTACCAAAAGATGCATGTGCATGCTTAAAACGCGTTTTAGCACAAATCCATGTGCCGGTGCTAAAAAGAGCAGCATCGGCAGGCTTGTCACGTCGTTTGGTAGAAATCCACGTGCGCGTTCTGCCAAAAGCACCATTTGCATTCATATCGTGTGGTTTTGCAGAAAACTGCGTCCGCGTCTACCAAAAGATGCATGTGCATGTTTAACACGCGCTTTGGCAGAAATCCATGTGCGGGTGCTAAAAAGAGCAGCATCGGCATGCTTTTCACGTCGTTTGTTAGAAATCCACGCGCGCGTTCTGCCAAAAGCACCATTTGCATGCATATCGTGTGGTTTTGCAGAAAACTGCGTCCGCGTCTACCAAAAGATGCATGTGCATGCTTAAAACGCGCTTTGGCACAAATCCATGTGCGGGTGCTAAAAAGAGCAGCATCGGCATGCTTTTCACGTCGTTTGGTAGAAATCCACGTGCGCGTTCTGCCCAAAGCCCCATTTGCATGCATATCGTGTGGTTTTGCAGAAAACTGCGTCCGCGTCTACCAAAAGATGCATGTGCATGCTTAAAACGCGTTTTGGCACAAATCCATGTGCGGGTGCTAAAAAGAGCAGCATCGGCATGCTTTTCACGTCGTTTGGTGGAAATCCACGTGCGCGTTCTGCCAAAAGCACCATTTGCATGCATATCGTGCGGTTTTGCAGAAAACTGCGTCCGCGTCTACCAAAAGATGTATGTGCATGCTTAAAACGCGTTTTGCCACAAATCCATGTGCCGGTGCTAAAAAGAGCAGCATCGGCATACTTTTCACGTCGTTTGGTAGAAATCTACGTGCGCGTTCTGCCAAAAGCACCATTTGCATGCATATCGTGTGGTTTTGCAGAAAACTGCGTCCGCGTCTACCAAAAGATGCATGTGCATGCTTAACACGCGTTTTGGCACAAATCCATGTGCGGGTGCTAAAAAGAGCAGCATCGGCATGCTTTTCACGTCGTTTGGTAGAAATCCACGCGCGCGTTCTGCCAAAAGCACCATTTGCATGCATATCGTGTGGTTTTGCCGAAAACTGCGTCCGCGTCTACCAAAAGATGCATGTGCATGCATAAAACGCGTTTTGGCACAAATCCATGTGCGGGTGCTAAAAAGAGCAGCATCGGCATGCTTTTCACGTCGTTTGGTAGAAATCCACGTGCGCGTTCTGCCAAAAGCACCATTTGCATGCATATCGTGCGGTTTTGCAGAAAACTGCGTCCGCGTCTACCAAATGATGCATGTGCATGCTTAAAACGCGTTTTGGCACAAATCCATGTGCGGGTGCTAAAAAGAGCAGCATCGGCATGCTTTTCACGTCGTTTGGTAGAAATCCACGTGCGCGTTCTGCCAAAAGCACCATTTGCATGCATATCGTGTGGTTTTGCAGAAAAGTGCGTCCGCGTCTACCAAAAGATGCATGTGCATGCTTAAAACGCGTTTTAGCACCAGTACATGTGCCGGTGCTAAAAGGAGCAGCATCGGCAGGCTTTTCACGTCGTTTGGTAGAAATCCACGTGCGCGTTCTGCCAAAAGCACCATTTGCATGCATATCGTGTGGTTTTGCAGAAAACTGCGTCCGCGTCTACCAAAAGATGCATGTGCATGCTTAACACGCGTTTTGGCACAAATCCATGTGCGGGTGCTAAAAAGAGCAGCATCGGCATGCTTTTCACGTCGTTTGGTAGAAATCCACGGGCGCGTTCTGCCAAAAGCACCATTTGCATGCATATCGTGTGGTTTTGCCGAAAACTGCGTCCGCGTCTACCAAAAGATGCATGTGCATGCTTAAAACGCGTTTTGGCACAAATCCATGTGCGGGTGCTAAAAAGAGCAGCATCGGCATGCTTTTCACGTCGTTTGGTAGAAACCCACGTGCGCGTTCTGCCAAAAGCACCATTTGCATGCATATCGTGCGGTTTTGCAGAAAACTGCGTCCGCGTCTACCAAAGGATGCATGTGCATGCTTAAAACGCGTTTTGGCACAAATCCATGTGCGGGTGCTAAAAAGAGCAGCATCGGCATGCTTTTCACGTCGTTTGGTAGAAATCCACGTGCGCGTTCTGCCAAAAGCACCATTTGCACGCATATCGTGCGGTTTTGTAGAAAAGTGCGTCCGCGTCTACCAAAAGATGCATGTGCATGCTTAAAACGCGTTTTGGCACAAATCCATGTGCGGGTGCTAAAAAGAGCAGCATCGGCATGCTTTTCACGTCGTTTGGTAGAAATCCACGTGCGCGTTCTGCCAAAAGCGCCATTTGCATGCATATCGTGTGGTTTTGCAGAAAAGTGCGTCCGCGTCTACCAAAAGGTGCATGTGCATGCTTAAAACGCGTTTTAGCACAAATCCATGTGCCGGTGCTAAAAAGAGCAGCATCGGCATGCTTTTCACGTCGTTTGGTAGAAATCCACGTGCGCGTTCTGCCAAAAGCACCATTTGCATGCATATCGTGTGGTTTTGCAGAAAACTGCGTCCGCGTCTACCAAAAGATGCATGTGCATGCTTAACACGCGTTCTGGCACAAATCCATGTGTGGGTGCTAAAAAGGGCAGCATCGGCATGCTTTTCACGTCGTTTGGTAGAAATCCACGCGCGCGTTCTGCCAAAAGCACCATTTGCATGCATATCGTGTGGTTTTGCCGAAAACTGCGTCCGCGTCTACCAAAAGATGCATGTGCATGCTTAAAACGCGTTTTGGCACAAATCCATGTGCGGGTGCTAAAAAGAGCAGCATCGGCATGCTTTTCACGTCGTTTGGTAGAAATCCACGTGCGCGTTCTGCCAAAAGCACCATTTGCATGCATATCGTGTGGTTTTGCAGAAAACTGCGTCCGCGTCTACCAAAAGATGCATGTGCATGCTTAAAACGCGTTTTGGGCACAAATCCATGTGCGGGTGCTAAAAAGAGCAGCATCGGCATGCTTTTCACGTCGTTTGGTAGAAATCCACGCGCGCGTTCTGCCAAAAGCACCATTTGCATGCATATCGTGTGGTTTTGCCGAAAACTGCGTCCGCGTCTACCAAAAGATGCATGTGCATGCTTAAAACGCGTTTTGGCACAAATCCATGTGCGGGTGCTAAAAAGAGCAGCATCGGCATGTTTTTCACGTCGTTTGGTAGAAATCCACGTGCGCGTTCTGCCAAAAGCACCATTTGCATGCATACCGTGCGGTTTTGCAGAAAACTGCGTCCGCGTCTACCAAAAGATGCAGGTGCATGCTTAAAACGCGTTTTTGCACAAATCCATGTGCGGGTGCTAAAACGAGCAGCATCGGCATGCTTTTCACGTCGTTTGGTAGAAATCCACGCGCGCGTTCTGCCAAAAGCACCATTTGCATGCATATCGTGTGGTTTTGCCGAAAACTGCGTCCGCGTCTACCAAAAGATGCATGTGCATGCTTAAAACGCGTTTTATCACAAATCCATGTGTGGGTGCTAAAAAGAGCAGCATCGGCATGCCTTTCACGTCGTTTGGTAGAAATCCACGCGCGCGTTCTGCCAAAAGCACCATTTGCATGCATATCGTGTGGTTTTGCAGAAAACTGCGTCCGCGTCTACCAAAAGATGCATGTGCATGCTTAAAACGCGTTTTGGCACAAATCCAGGTGCGGGTGCTAAAAAGAGCAGCATCGGCATGCTTTTCACGTCGTTTGGTAGAAATCCACGCGCGTTCTGCCGAAAGCGCCATTTGCATGCATATCGTGTGGTTTTGCAGAAAACTGCGTCCGCGTCTACCAAAAGATGCATGTGCATGCTTAAAACGCCTTTTGGCACAAATCCATGTGCGGATGCTAAAAAGAGCAGCATCGGCATGCTTTTCACGTCGTTTGGTGGAAATCCACGTGCGCGTTCTGCCAAAAGCACCATTTGCATGCATATCGTGCGGTTTTGCAGAAAACTGCGTGCGCGTCTACCAAAAGATGCATGTGCATGCTTAAAGCGCGTTTTGCCACAAATCCATGTGCCGGTGCTAAAAAGAGCAGCATCGGCATACTTTTCACGTCCTTTGGTAGAAATCCACGTGCGCGTTCTGCCAAAAGCACCATTTGCATGCATATCGTGTGGTTTTGCAGAAAACTGCGTCCGCGTCTACCAAAAGATGCATGTGCATGCTCAACACGCGTTTTGGCACAAATCCATGTGCGGGTGCTAAAAAGAGCAGCATCGGCATGCTTTTCACGTCGTTTGGTAGAAATCCACGTGCGCGTTCTGCCAAAAGCGCCATTTGCATGCATATCGTGTGGTTTTGCAGAAAACTGCGTCCGCGTCTACCAAAAGAAGCATGTGCATGCTTAAAACGCGTTTTGGCACAAATCCATGTGCGGGTGCTAAAAAGAGCAGCATCGGCATGCTTTTCACGTCGTTTGGTGGAAATCCACGTGCGCGTTCTGCCAAAAGCACCATTTGCATGCATATCGTGCGGTTTTGCAGAAAACTGCGTCCGCGTCTACCAAAAGATGCATGTGCATGCTTAAAACGCGTTTTGGCACAAATCCATGTGCCGGTGCTAAAAAGAGCAGCATCGGCATGCTTTTCACGTCGTTTGGTAGAAATCCACGTGCGCGTTCTGCCAAAAGCACCATTTGCATGCATATCGTGTGGTTTTGCAGAAAAGTGCGTCCGCGTCTACCAAAAGATGCATGTGCATGCTTAAAACGCGTTTTAGCACAAATCCATGTGCCGGTGCTAAAAAGAGCAGCATCGGCATGCTTTTCACGTCGTTTCGTAGAAATCCACGTGCGCGTTCTGCCAAAAGCACCATTTGCATGCATATCGTGTGGTTTTGCAGAAAAGTGCGTTCGCGTCTACCAAAAGATGCATGTGCATGCTTAAAACGCGTTTTAGCACAAATCCATGTGCCGGTGCTAAAAAGAGCAGCATCGGCATGCTTTTCACGTCGTTTGGTAGAAATCCACGTGCGCGTTCTGCCAAAAGCACCATTTGCATGCATATCGTGTGGTTTTGCAGAAAACTGCGTCCGCGTCTACCAAAAGATGCATGTGCATGCTTAACACGCGTTTTGGCACAAATCCATGTGCGGGTGCTAAAAAGAGCAGCATCGGCATGCTTTTCGCGTCGTTTGGTAGAAATCCACGCGCGCGTTCTGCCAAAAGCACCATTTGCATGCATATCGTGCGGTTTTGCCGAAAACTGCGTCCGCGTCTACCAAAAGATGCATGTGCATGCTTAAAACGCGTTTTGGCACAAATCCATGTGCGGGTGCTAAAAAGAGCAGCATCGGCATGCTTTTCACGTCGTTTGGTAGAAATCCACGTGCGCGTTCTGCCAAAAGCACCATTTGCATGCATATCGTGCGGTTTTGCAGAAAACTGCGTCCGCGTCTACCAAAAGATGCATGTGCATGCTTAACACGCGTTTTGGCACAAATCCATGTGCGGGTGCTAAAAAGAGCAGCATCGGCATGCTTTTCACGTCGTTTGGTAGAAATCCACGGGCGCGTTCTGCCAAAATCACCATTTGCATGCATATCGTGTGGTTTTGCCGAAAACTGCGTCCGCGTCTACCAAAAGATGCATGTGCATGCTTAAAACGCGTTTTGGCACAAATCCATGAGCGGGTGCTAAAAAGAGCAGCATCGGCATGCTTTTCACGTCGTTTGGTAGAAATCCACGTGCGCGTTCTGCCAAAAGCACCATTTGCATGCATATCGTGCGGTTTTGCAGAAAACTGCGTCCGCGTCTACCAAAGGATGCATGTGCATGCTTAAAACGCGTTTTGGCACAAATCCATGTGCGGATGCTAAAAAGAGCAGCATCGGCATGCTTTTCACGTCGTTTGGTAGAAATCCACGTGCGCGTTCTGCCAAAAGCACCATTTGCATGCATATCGTGTGGTTTTGCAGAAAACTGCGTCCGCGTCTACCAAAAGATGCATGTGCATGCTTAAAACGCGTTTTGGCACAAATCCATGTGCGGGTGCTAAAAAGAGCAGCATCGGCATGCTTTTCAGGTCGTTTGGTAGAAATCCACGTGCGCGTTCTGCCAAAAGCACCATTTGCATGTATATCGTGTGGTTTTGCAGAAAACTGCGTCCGCGTCTACCAAAAGATGCATGTGCATGCTTAAAACGCGTTTTGGCACAAATCCATGTGCGGGCGCTAAATAGAGCAGCATCGGCATGCTTTTCACGTTGTTTGGTAGAATCCACGCGCGCGTTCTGCCAAAAGCACCATTTGCATGCATATCGTGTGGTTTTGCCGAAAACTGCGTCCGCGTCTACCAAAAGATGCATGTGCATGCTTAAAACGCGTTTTGGCACAAATCCATGTGCGGGTGCTAAAAAGAGCAGCATCGGCATGCTTTTCACGTCATTTGGTAGAAATCCACGTGCGCGTTCTGCCAAAAGCACCATTTGCATGCATATCGTGCGGTTTTGCAGAAAACTGCGTCCGCGTCTACCAAAAGATGCATGTGCATGCTTAAAACGCGTTTTGGCACAAATCCATGTGCGGGTGCTAAAAAGAGCAGCATCGGCATGCTTTTCACGTCGTTTGGTAGAAATCCACGTGCGCGTTCTGCCAAAAGCACCATTTGCATGCATATCGTGTGGTTTTGCAGAAAAGTGCGTCCGCGTCTACCAAAAGATGCATGTGCATGCTTAAAACGCGTTTTGGCACAAATCCATGCGCCGGTGCTAAAAAGAGCAGCATCGGCATGCTTTTCACGTCGTTTGGTAGAAATCCACGTGCGCGTTCTGCCAAAAGCACCATTTGCATGCATATCGTGTGGTTTTGCAGAAAAGTGCGTCCGCGTCTACCAAAAGATGCATGTGCATGCTTAAAACGCGTTTTAGCACAAATCCATGTGCCGGTGCTAAAAAGAGCAGCATCGGCAGGCTTGTCACGTCGTTTGGTAGAAATCCACGTGCGCGTTCTGCCAAAAGCACCATTTGCATTCATATCGTGTGGTTTTGCAGAAAACTGCGTCCGCGTCTACCAAAAGATGCATGTGCATGTTTAACACGCGCTTTGGCAGAAATCCATGTGCGGGTGCTAAAAAGAGCAGCATCGGCATGCTTTTCACGTCGTTTGTTAGAAATCCACGCGCGCGTTCTGCCAAAAGCACCATTTGCATGCATATCGTGTGGTTTTGCAGAAAACTGCGTCCGCGTCTACCAAAAGATGCATGTGCATGCTTAAAACGCGCTTTGGCACAAATCCATGTGCGGGTGCTAAAAAGAGCAGCATCGGCATGCTTTTCACGTCGTTTGGTAGAAATCCACGTGCGCGTTCTGCCCAAAGCCCCATTTGCATGCATATCGTGTGGTTTTGCAGAAAACTGCGTCCGCGTCTACCAAAATATGCATGTGCATGCTTAAAACGCGTTTTGGCACAAATCCATGTGCGGGTGCTAAAAAGAGCAGCATCGGCATGCTTTTCACGTCGTTTGGTGGAAATCCACGTGCGCGTTCTGCCAAAAGCACCATTTGCATGCATATCGTGCGGTTTTGCAGAAAACTGCGTCCGCGTCTACCAAAAGATGTATGTGCATGCTTAAAACGCGTTTTGCCACAAATCCATGTGCCGGTGCTAAAAAGAGCAGCATCGGCATACTTTTCACGTCGTTTGGTAGAAATCCACGTGCGCGTTCTGCCAAAAGCACCATTTGCATGCATATCGTGTGGTTTTGCAGAAAACTGCGTCCGCGTCTACCAAAAGATGCATGTGCATGCTGAACACGCGTTTTGGCACAAATCCATGTGCGGGTGCTAAAAAGAGCAGCATCGGCATGCTTTTCACGTCGTTTGGTAGAAATCCACGCGCGCGTTCTGCCAAAAGCACCATTTGCATGCATATCGTGTGGTTTTGCCGAAAACTGCGTCCGCGTCTACCAAAAGATGCATGTGCATGCATAAAACGCGTTTTGGCACAAATCCATGTGCGGGTGCTAAAAAGAGCAGCATCGGCATGCTTTTCACGTCGTTTGGTAGAAATCCACGTGCGCGTTCTGCCAAAAGCACCATTTGCATGCATATCGTGCGGTTTTGCAGAAAACTGCGTCCGCGTCTACCAAATGATGCATGTGCATGCTTAAAACGCGTTTTGGCACAAATCCATGTGCGGGTGCTAAAAAGAGCAGCATCGGCATGCTTTTCACGTCGTTTGGTAGAAATCCACGTGCGCGTTCTGCCAAAGCACCATTTGCATGCATATCGTGTGGTTTTGCAGAAAAGTGCGTCCGCGTCTACCAAAAGATGCATGTGCATGCTTAAAACGCGTTTTAGCACCAGTACATGTGCCGGTGCTAAAAGGAGCAGCATCGGCAGGCTTTTCACGTCGTTTGGTAGAAATCCACGTGCGCGTTCTGCCAAAAGCACCATTTGCATGCATATCGTGTGGTTTTGCAGAAAACTGCGTCCGCGTCTACCAAAAGATCCATGTGCATGCTTAACACGCGTTTTGGCACAAATCCATGTGCGGGTGCTAAAAAGAGCAGCATCGGCATGCTTTTCACGTCGTTTGGTAGAAATCCACGGGCGCGTTCTGCAAAAGCACCATTTGCATGCATATCGTGTGGTTTTGCCGAAAACTGCGTCCGCGTCTACCAAAAGATGCATGTGCATGCTTAAAACGCGTTTTGGCACAAATCCATGTGCGGGTGCTAAAAAGAGCAGCATCGGCATGCTTTTCACGTCGTTTGGTAGAAATCCACGTGCGCGTTCTGCCAAAAGCACCATTTGCATGCATATCGTGCGGTTTTGCAGAAAACTGCGTCCGCGTCTACCAAAGGATGCATGTGCATGCTTAAAACGCGTTTTGGCACAAATCCATGTGCGGGTGCTAAAAAGAGCAGCATCGGCATGCTTTTCACGTCGTTTGGTAGAAATCCACGTGCGCGTTCTGCCAAAAGCACCATTTGCACGCATATCGTGCGGTTTTGCAGAAAAGTGCGTCCGCGTCTACCAAAAGATGCATGTGCATGCTTAAAACGCGTTTTGGCACAAATCCATGTGCGGGTGCTAAAAAGAGCAGCATCGGCATGCTTTTCACGTCGTTTGGTAGAAATCCACGTGCGCGTTCTGCCAAAAGCGCCATTTGCATGCATATCGTGTGGTTTTGCAGAAAAGTGCGTCCGCGTCTACCAAAAGGTGCATGTGCATGCTTAAAACGCGTTTTAGCACAAATCCATGTGCCGGTGCTAAAAAGAGCAGCATCGGCATGCTTTTCACGTCGTTTGGTAGAAATCCACGTGCGCGTTCTGCCAAAAGCACCATTTGCATGCATATCGTGCGGTTTTGCAGAAAACTGCGTCCGCGTCTACCAAAAGATGCATGTGCATGCTTAAAACGCGTTTTGGCACAAATCCATGTGCGGGTGCTAAAAAGAGCAGCATCGGCATGCTTTTCACGTCGTTTGGTAGAATCCACGTGCGCGTTCTGCCAAAAAGCACCATTTGCATGCATATCTTGTGGTTTTGCAGAAAAGTGCGTCCGCGTCTACCAAAAGATGCATGTGCATGCTTAAAACGCGTTTTGGCACAAATCCATGTGCCGGTGCTAAAAAGAGCAGCATCGGCATGCTTTTCACGTCGTTTGGTAGAAATCCACGTGCGCGTTCTGCCAAAAGCACCATTTGCATGCATATCGTGCGGTTTTGCAGAAAACTGTGTCCGCGTCTACCAAAAGATGCATGTGCATGCTTAAAACGCGTTTTGGCACAAATCCATGTGCCGGTGCTAAAAGAGCAGCATCGGCATGCTTTTCACGTCGTTAGGTAGAAATCCACGTGCGCGTTCTGCCAAAAGCACCATTTGCATGCATATCGTGTGGTTTTGCAGAAAAGTGCGTCCGCGTCTACCAAAAGATGCATGTGCATGCTTAAAACGCGTTTTAGCACAAATCCATGTGCCGGTGCTAAAAAGAGCAGCATCGGCAGGCTTGTCACGTCGTTTGGTAGAAATCCACGTGCGCGTTCTGCCAAAAGCACCATTTGCATTCATATCGTGTGGTTTTGCAGAAAACTGCGTCCGCGTCTACCAAAAGATGCATGTGCATGTTTAACACGCGCTTTGGCAGAAATCCATGTGCGGGTGCTAAAAAGAGCAGCATCGGCATGCTTTTCACGTCGTTTGTTAGAAATCCACGCGCGCGTTCTGCCAAAAGCACCATTTGCATGCATATCGTGTGGTTTTGCAGAAAACTGCGTCCGCGTCTACCAAAAGATGCATGTGCATGCTTAAAACGCGCTTTGGCACAAATCCATGTGCGGGTGCTAAAAAGAGCAGCATCGGCATGCTTTTCACGTCGTTTGGTAGAAATCCACGTGCGCGTTCTGCCCAAAGCCCATTTGCATGCATATCGTGTGGTTTTGCAGAAAACTGCGTCCGCGTCTACCAAAAGATGCATGTGCATGCTTAAAACGCGTTTTGGCACAAATCCATGTGCGGGTGCTAAAAAGAGCAGCATCGGCATGCTTTTCACGTCGTTTGGTGGAAATCCACGTGCGCGTTCTGCCAAAAGCACCATTTGCATGCATATCGTGCGGTTTTGCAGAAAACTGCGTCCGCGTCTACCAAAAGATGTATGTGCATGCTTAAAACGCGTTTTGCCACAAATCCATGTGCCGGTGCTAAAAAGAGCAGCATCGGCATACTTTTCACGTCGTTTGGTAGAAATCTACGTGCGCGTTCTGCCAAAAGCACCATTTGCATGCATATCGTGTGGTTTTGCAGAAAACTGCGTCCGCGTCTACCAAAAGATGCATGTGCATGCTTAACACGCGTTTTGGCACAAATCCATGTGCGGGTGCTAAAAAGAGCAGCATCGGCATGCTTTTCACGTCGTTTGGTAGAAATCCACGCGCGCGTTCTGCCAAAAGCACCATTTGCATGCATATCGTGTGGTTTTGCCGAAAACTGCGTCCGCGTCTACCAAAAGATGCATGTGCATGCATAAAACGCGTTTTGGCACAAATCCATGTGCGGGTGCTAAAAAGAGCAGCATCGGCATGCTTTTCACGTCGTTTGGTAGAAATCCACGTGCGCGTTCTGCCAAAAGCACCATTTGCATGCATATCGTGCGGTTTTGCAGAAAACTGCGTCCGCGTCTACCAAATGATGCATGTGCATGCTTAAAACGCGTTTTGGCACAAATCCATGTGCGGGTGCTAAAAAGAGCAGCATCGGCATGCTTTTCACGTCGTTTGGTAGAAATCCACGTGCGCGTTCTGCCAAAAGCACCATTTGCATGCATATCGTGTGGTTTTGCAGAAAAGTGCGTCCGCGTCTACCAAAAGATGCATGTGCATGCTTAAAACGCGTTTTAGCACCAGTACATGTGCCGGTGCTAAAAGGAGCAGCATCGGCAGGCTTTTCACGTCGTTTGGTAGAAATCCACGTGCGCGTTCTGCCAAAAGCACCATTTGCATGCATATCGTGTGGTTTTGCAGAAAACTGCGTCCGCGTCTACCAAAAGATGCATGTGCATGCTTAACACGCGTTTTGGCACAAATCCATGTGCGGGTGCTAAAAAGAGCAGCATCGGCATGCTTTTCACGTCGTTTGGTAGAAATCCACGGGCGCGTTCTGCCAAAAGCACCATTTGCATGCATATCGTGTGGTTTTGCCGAAAACTGCGTCCGCGTCTACCAAAAGATGCATGTGCATGCTTAAAACGCGTTTTGGCACAAATCCATGTGCGGGTGCTAAAAAGAGCAGCATCGGCATGCTTTTCACGTCGTTTGGTAGAAACCCACGTGCGCGTTCTGCCAAAAGCACCATTTGCATGCATATCGTGCGGTTTTGCAGAAAACTGCGTCCGCGTCTACCAAAGGATGCATGTGCATGCTTAAAACGCGTTTTGGCACAAATCCATGTGCGGGTGCTAAAAAGAGCAGCATCGGCATGCTTTTCACGTCGTTTGGTAGAAATCCACGGCGCGTTCTGCCAAAAGCACCATTTGCACGCATATCGTGCGGTTTTGTAGAAAAGTGCGTCCGCGTCTACCAAAAGATGCATGTGCATGCTTAAAACGCGTTTTGGCACAAATCCATGTGCGGGTGCTAAAAAGAGCAGCATCGGCATGCTTTTCACGTCGTTTGGTAGAAATCCACGTGCGCGTTCTGCCAAAAGCGCCATTTGCATGCATATCGTGTGGTTTTGCAGAAAAGTGCGTCCGCGTCTACCAAAAGGTGCATGTGCATGCTTAAAACGCGTTTTAGCACAAATCCATGTGCCGGTGCTAAAAAGAGCAGCATCGGCATGCTTTTCACGTCGTTTGGTAGAAATCCACGTGCGCGTTCTGCCAAAAGCACCATTTGCATGCATATCGTGTGGTTTTGCAGAAAACTGCGTCCGCGTCTACCAAAAGATGCATGTGCATGCTTAACACGCGTTCTGGCACAAATCCATGTGTGGGTGCTAAAAAGGGCAGCATCGGCATGCTTTTCACGTCGTTTGGTAGAAATCCACGCGCGCGTTCTGCCAAAAGCACCATTTGCATGCATATCGTGTGGTTTTGCCGAAAACTGCGTCCGCGTCTACCAAAAGATGCATGTGCATGCTTAAAACGCGTTTTGGCACAAATCCATGTGCGGGTGCTAAAAAGAGCAGCATCGGCATGCTTTTCACGTCGTTTGGTAGAAATCCACGTGCGCGTTCTGCCAAAAGCACCATTTGCATGCATATCGTGTGGTTTTGCAGAAAACTGCGTCCGCGTCTACCAAAAGATGCATGTGCATGCTTAAAACGCGTTTTGGGCACAAATCCATGTGCGGGTGCTAAAAAGAGCAGCATCGGCATGCTTTTCACGTCGTTTGGTAGAAATCCACGCGCGCGTTCTGCCAAAAGCACCATTTGCATGCATATCGTGTGGTTTTGCCGAAAACTGCGTCCGCGTCTACCAAAAGATGCATGTGCATGCTTAAAACGCGTTTTGGCACAAATCCATGTGCGGGTGCTAAAAAGAGCAGCATCGGCATGTTTTTCACGTCGTTTGGTAGAAATCCACGTGCGCGTTCTGCCAAAAGCACCATTTGCATGCATACCGTGCGGTTTTGCAGAAAACTGCGTCCGCGTCTACCAAAAGATGCAGGTGCATGCTTAAAACGCGTTTTTGCACAAATCCATGTGCGGGTGCTAAAACGAGCAGCATCGGCATGCTTTTCACGTCGTTTGGTAGAAATCCACGCGCGCGTTCTGCCAAAAGCACCATTTGCATGCATATCGTGTGGTTTTGCCGAAAACTGCGTCCGCGTCTACCAAAAGATGCATGTGCATGCTTAAAACGCGTTTTATCACAAATCCATGTGTGGGTGCTAAAAAGAGCAGCATCGGCATGCCTTTCACGTCGTTTGGTAGAAATCCACGCGCGCGTTCTGCCAAAAGCACCATTTGCATGCATATCGTGTGGTTTTGCAGAAAACTGCGTCCGCGTCTACCAAAAGATGCATGTGCATGCTTAAAACGCGTTTTGGCACAAATCCAGGTGCGGGTGCTAAAAAGAGCAGCATCGGCATGCTTTTCACGTCGTTTGGTAGAAATCCACGCGCGTTCTGCCGAAAGCGCCATTTGCATGCATATCGTGTGGTTTTGCAGAAAACTGCGTCCGCGTCTACCAAAAGATGCATGTGCATGCTTAAAACGCCTTTTGGCACAAATCCATGTGCGGATGCTAAAAAGAGCAGCATCGGCATGCTTTTCACGTCGTTTGGTGGAAATCCACGTGCGCGTTCTGCCAAAAGCACCATTTGCATGCATATCGTGCGGTTTTGCAGAAAACTGCGTGCGCGTCTACCAAAAGATGCATGTGCATGCTTAAAGCGCGTTTTGCCACAAATCCATGTGCCGGTGCTAAAAAGAGCAGCATCGGCATACTTTTCACGTCCTTTGGTAGAAATCCACGTGCGCGTTCTGCAAAAGCACCATTTGCATGCATATCGTGTGGTTTTGCAGAAAACTGCGTCCGCGTCTACCAAAAGATGCATGTGCATGCTCAACACGCGTTTTGGCACAAATCCATGTGCGGGTGCTAAAAAGAGCAGCATCGGCATGCTTTTCACGTCGTTTGGTAGAAATCCACGCGCGCGTTCTGCCAAAAGCACCATTTGCATGCATATCGTGTGGTTTGCCGAAAACTGCGTCCGCGTCTACCAAAAGATGCATGTGCATGCTTAAAACGCGTTTTGGCAGAAATCCATGTGCGGGTGCTAAAAAGAGCAGCATCGGCATGCTTTTCACGTCGTTGGTAGAAATCCACGTGCGCGTTCTGCCAAAAGCACCATTTGCATGCATATTGTGCGGTTTTGCAGAAAACTGCGTCCGCGTCTACCAAATGATGCATGTGCATGCTTAAAACGCGTTTTGGCACAAATCCATGTGCGGGTGCTAAAAAGAGCAGCATCGGCATGCTTTTCACGTCGTTTGGTAGAAATCCACGTGCGCGTTCTGCCAAAAGCACCATTTTTATGCATATCGTGTGGTTTTGCAGAAAAGTGCGTCCGCGTCTACCAAAAGATGCATGTGCATGCTTAAAACGCGTTTTAACACAAGTACATGTGCTTGTGCTAAAAGGAGCAGCATCGGCATGCTTTTCACGTCGTTTGGTAGAAATCCACGGGCGCGTTCTGCCAAAAGCACCATTTGCATGCATATCGTGTGGTTTTGCCGAAAACTGCGTCCGCGTCTACCAAAAGATGCATGTGCATGCTTAAAACGCGTTTTGGCACAAATCCATGTGCGGGTGCTAAAAAGAGCAGCATCGGCATGCTTTTCACGTCGTTTGGTAGAAATCCACGTGCGCGTTCTGCCAAAAGCACCATTTGCATGTATATCGTGTGGTTTTGCAGAAAACTGCGTCCGCGTCTACCAAAAGATGCATGTGCATGCTTAAAACGCGTTTTCGCACAAATCCATGTGCGGGTGCTAAATAGAGGAGCATCGGCATGCTTTTCACGTCGTTTGGTAGAAATCCACGCGCGCGTTCTGCCAAAAGCACCATTTGCATGCATATCGTGTGGTTTTGCCGAAAACTGCGTCCGCGTCTACCAAAAGATGCATGTGCATGCTTAAAACGCGTTTTGGCACAAATCCATGTGCGGGTGCTAAAAAGAGCAGCATCGGCATGCTTTTCACGTCGTTTGGTAGAAATCCACGTGCGCGTTCTGCCAAAAGCACCATTTGCATGTATATCGTGTGGTTTTGCAGAAAACTGCGTCCGCGTCTACCAAAAGATGCATGTGCATGCTTAAAACGCGTTTTCGCACAAATCCATGTGCGGGTGCTAAAAAGAGCAGCATCGGCATGCTTTTCACGTCGTTTGGTAGAAATCCACGTGCGCGTTCTGCCAAAAGCACCATTTGCATGCATATCGTGCGGTTTTGCAGAAAACTGCGTCCGTGTCTACCAAAAGATGCATGTGCATGCTTAAAACGCGTTTTGGCACAAATCCATGTGCGGGTGCTAAAAAGAGCAGCATCGGCATGCTTTTCACGTCGTTTGGTAGAAATCCACGTGCGCGTTCTGCCAAAAGCACCATTTGCATGCATATCGTGTGGTTTTGCAGAGAAGTGCGTCCGCGTCTACCAAAAGATGCATGTGCATGCTTAAAACGCGTTTTGGCACAAATCCATGTGCCGGTGCTAAAAAGAGCAGCATCGGCAGGCTTTTCACGTCGTTTGGTAGAAATCCACGTGCGCGTTCTGCCAAAAGCACCATTTGCGTGCATATCGTGTGGTTTTGCAGAAAACTGCGTCCGCGTCTACCAAAAGATGCATGTGCATGCTTAACACGCGTTTTGGCACAAATCCATGTGCGGGTGCTAAAAAGAGCAGCATCGGCATGCTTTTCACGTCGTTTGGTAGAAATCCACGCGCGCGTTCTGCCAAAAGCACCATTTGCATGCATATCGTGTGGTTTTGCAGAAAACTGCGTCCGCGTCTACCAAAAGATGGATGTGCATGCTTAAAACGCGTTTTGGCACAAATCCATGTGCGGGTGCTAAAAAGAGCAGCATCGGCATGCTTTTCACGTCGTTTGGCAGAAATCCACGTGCGCGTTCTGCCAAAAGCGCCATTTGCATGCATATCGTGTGGTTTTGCAGAAAACTGCGTCCGCGTCTACCAAAAATGCATGTGCATGCTTAAAACGCGTTTTGGCACAAATCCATGTGCGGGTGCTAAAAAGAGCAGCATCGGCATGCTTTTCACGTCGTTTGGTGGAAATCCACGTGCGCGTTCTGCCAAAAGCACCATTTGCATGCATATCGTGCGGTTTTGCAGAAAACTGCGTCCGCGTCTACCAAAAGATGCATGTGCATGCTTAAAACGCGTTTTGCCACAAATCCATGTGCCGGTGCTAAAAAGAGCAGCATCGGCATACTTTTCACGTCGTTTGGTAGAAATCCACGTGCGCGTTCTGCCAAAAGCACCATTTGCATGCATATCGTGTGGTTTTCCAGAAAACTGCGTCCGCGTCTACCAAAACATGCATGTGCATGCTTAACACGCGTTTTGGCACAAATCCATGTGCGGGTGCTAAAAAGAGCAGCATCGGCATGCTTTTTACGTCGTTTGGTAGAAATCCACGCGCGCGTTCTGCCAAAAGCACCATTTGCATGCATATCGTGTGGTTTTGCCGAAAACTGCGTCCGCGTCTACCAAAAGATGCATGTGCATGCTTAAAACGCGTTTTGGCACAAATCCATGTGCGGGTGCTAAAAAGAGCAGCATCGGCATGCTTTTCACGTCGTTTGGTAGAAATCCACGTGCGCGTTCTGCCAAAAGCACCATTTGCATGCATATCGTGTGGTTTTGCAGAGAAGTGCGTCCGCGTCTACCAAAAGATGCATGTGCATGCTTAAAACGCGTTTTGGCACAAATCCATGTGCCGGTGCTAAAAAGAGCAGCATCGGCAGGCTTTTCACGTCGTTTGGTAGAAATCCACGTGCGCGTTCTGCCAAAAGCACCATTTGCGTGCATATCGTGTGGTTTTGCAGAAAACTGCGTCCGCGTCTACCAAAAGATGCATGTGCATGCTTAACACGCGTTTTGGCACAAATCCATGTGCGGGTGCTAAAAAGAGCAGCATCGGCATGCTTTTCACGTCGTTTGGTAGAAATCCACGCGCGCGTTCTGCCAAAAGCACCATTTGCATGCATATCGTGTGGTTTTGCAGAAAACTGCGTCCGCGTCTACCAAAAGATGGATGTGCATGCTTAAAACGCGTTTTGGCACAAATCCATGTGCGGGTGCTAAAAAGAGCAGCATCGGCATGCTTTTCACGTCGTTTGGCAGAAATCCACGTGCGCGTTCTGCCAAAAGCGCCATTTGCATGCATATCGTGTGGTTTTGC